>NW_026061892.1:0-300000 GCF_023897955.1 Schistocerca gregaria | reverse complement strand
CCCTGCCTTCACGAAACAAACTTCGGGCCATCAAGGAGGCTAGCAGTGTTTGGCGCTCCTCCTTGTGGGCCTCTCGCAAGGAGTCTGTTGGCCTCTGCCGGCTGCGCATTGGGCACACATGGCTGAAGCACGGCCACCTATTGCGACGTGAGGACCCACCTTTATGTCGCTGCTGCTCCGTTTTGACAGTGGTACACATTTTATTGGACTGTCCGCTTTTAGCTGTGCTCAGGCAGTCGTTCGCACTGCCTGCCACGCTCCGTGCGATTTTAACAGATGACTCTGCTATGGCTGATTTAGTTTTACGTATTATTCGGTCAGGGGGTTTTCATCGTTTAATCTGAGTGCTTCTGTTTCATTTTATTGTATTGTATTGTGTTGATTCTGGCCTTTGGCCTATGATTTTAAACTGAGTTTTTAATGTGTTCTCAGTGGTTGGCTTTTCCTTTTTTATCCCTATTGTCGGCCAACCACCGCCACGCTCTGTGTGGTTTTACTTTGTTTTGTCTGTTCTTTGTCTCAGTATTTCTTCTCCTGTGTCGTCTGCCATCTTTCCTGTTGTTCGTTTTTCTTCTCTCTAGGAGGTTTTAGTTTTTCTTTTGGAAAAAGGGACCGACGACCATAGCAGCCTGGTCCCTTTAACCCCCCACAATCCAAACATCCAACCTCTTTGACGTAGCCATCAACAGTATAACGTCTACAGTGAGGAGTCCAGTACAGTGCTCCTTATTTGTGGACGACTTTGCTGTTTTCTGTTCCTCCTCCAGTGTTGCAACCGTGAGCCGTCAGTTGCAGCTAACAGTGCGGCGGTTAGAGGAGTGGGCTGCAAAGAAGGGTTTTCGGTTTTCTGCCGATAAGTGTGTTTGTGTTCATTTTAATCGTTCTAGTCGTCTTTTTACTTTGCCTGCCTTGCATATGGGTGATACTGTCCTACATTTTAGAGACACAGTGCGGTTTCTGGGTCTACTTTTTGACTCAAGGTTGTCATGGCTGCCACACCTACGTGACTTGAAAGCCAGAACCCTGAAGGCACTCAACATCCTCAAGTGCCTCAGCCACAGGTCTTGGGGAGCGGACAGGGCGCGTCTCCTTCGGTTTTACCGAGCATTTGTGCGCTCTAGGTGTCGTTTGGAGGCATCCCTGGTTCAGGACAGAAGCTATTGGTAAACGGCTATGTTTACCAGAAATCCGCTGGATGGCTTCCCATACTTTTATGGAACAAGTGGAACGGTTGATGGAGTCCAGGAACGCCTGCCATGACCTTTTCTTGCTCTCTTTAATGACACGGCGTGCCCTGGCTCTCGCGATTCGAAAGGCGGTAAGATTGACCGCTGTTGGCCGGCATTTAAATCAGCGAAGAGACGCACGCCTGTCCCAGATGGCTGAACGGCACTCTTCTGTCCACCAAGGCACAAGGCGCCGCTTAAGAGTGCCAGAAGACTGTGGTATGGACAGGTCAGCAGCATGATGGATCACAAGCGTGATGTGATCCACCCATTCTTGGATGCTATTGTGGCGGTCAAAGACAGCCAACTGAGTGAACAGTGGCCAGTTAGCCCTGCCAATTATCCACGATGGTGGCCGCTGCTCCAGCAATACACCATCCAGGAGATGAATGTGGATAGGGCAGATAGGGAAGTGATCGCTGGAATGAAGGTCGTCAATGACCTCCCAGTGAACAGAGTCGGTGAGGGTTGGAGAGCAGAAAGATAGGTCAATTGCTGTGAATGACCCTGCAGCAGGAGAGAAATGAGTCAGAGTACCTGTGATGGGGATGCACAACGCTTGAGATGTTAGGAGGCTCTCCAAAATTCGACCTCAAGCGCAAAGAGAAGTGGAGCCCCACGGGACATTATGGGCATTGAAGTCTCCCAGGAGGAGAAATGGGGGGGGGGGGGGGGGAGTTGGTCGATAAGATCTGTGTGAGCGTCTAAGGTCATTGCATCCAGAGGGGGTACATAAAGGGAGCAAACGGTAAGCCTCCGAGGTGAATGAATTTCAACTGCAACTGCTTGCAGGTCAGTATCCAGGGGGAGAGCAGAGACTCTGCCTTTGGCCCTTTCTCCAGTCAGGTCACCTTTGCGATATGACGTATATCCCCTTAGTACAGGAGCATGAGACGGTTTTAAATGCGTTTCCTGTAAAGACAAGCACGGGGGCGTTGCTGTGCTAGGAGGTTCAGTTCTTCCACTTGTGTCCGGAGTCCATTCATGTTCCACTGTATAATGGGAGCCATCTATCAGGGTGGGAGTACCTTCATTCTTACTTTCTGTCGGGGAGGAGAGCCCACAACAGATGGAGGCTCAGTTTTGGGGCGAGATAAGTGCCCCAGTCTGACATCAACCTCCATCGCCTATGAAGAGGAGTCGAGAGAGACGTCACAGAGAATGACATCCACATCAGCAGACTGTAGAACGTCGGTCTCCTTTAGTGGGCGAGTCTTCACCTTTGTCTTTGGCTTCCATTTTCCGGCCTGAGGCGACATTGGTGCCAAAACCTCAGAAGCAGTAGGGGGTGTAGCAGCACTGGGCAGTGCACAAGACTGGACCCGGGAAGGCGCACGAAGTTCCATGATGTCAGATACCACAGCCTGGTCAGAAGGCCAGGGGGGAACAGCAGGCTTCACAGGAACGGCAGCAGCACTCATACATTGACAAACGCAGGTGCTATTGCTGATAGTAGCAACCTCCATTTGTGTAGTGGCATCAGATTTCAACACTGGCTGTTTGAGAACGGAAGAAAAGGAAGCAGCAAACGTGGGCGGCTGAATGGACTTGTAAATTTTCTTCGCCTCACCATACGAGAGGCGTTTTGTAGTTTTAAGTTCCTGGATCTTCCGTTCCTCAAGGAAAACTCTGCAGACCCTACTCCACAAAGGGTGATCCCCAGAGCAGTTGACACACTTGGGAGGAGAGGAGCAACCAACTCCCTCATGGGCGGCTTTACCACAATTCCCGCAAGTGGCTTCCCCTCTACAGCCGAGAGTAGTGTGCCCAAAGTGTTGGCATTTAAAACACCGCATAGGGTTCGGGTAATAAGGCCGTACACTGAGACGGAGGAAACCGGCCTTCACATGCTCTGGCAATTTGGTGGTGTTAAATGTAAGGATAAACGAGTCAGTCTTTACGAGAGTACCATCCACCCATTTCATAACGTGTTGCACGTCGACAATTCCTTCCCGGGACGATTCAGCCTTCAGTTCGTCTTGGGGAATGTCAACGAGATCTCTGTAAGTCACGACACCCTTGCTGTAGCTCAAGGTGTTGTGAAATTCAGTCTCTATCGCAAACTCCCCAAGAAATTGCGCCTTCTGAAGGTTCTGGGCTTGCTGGAAGCTAGATGTTTCAACCAACAAGGTGCCATTTCGCAAGCGCTTTACAGATTTTAGAGTGCCAGCAATACCTTCTAAGCCCTTCTGGATATAAAATGGCGAATCTTTTGCGAAACTCCCATCTTTTCTTTTAATTACAAGAAACATGTTCGGCGAAGCAGCATGCATTCTCTTACGACTACCTGAATCAGGAGGACTGCCTATACTAGCCCTCTTGTTAGATTGGGTGTTAGAACCTACCAGCGACCCACCCTCTCCGCTGGGAGGAGAAGAAGAAAAGTTCGAGGGTTCCATCTCGGTCCCACGAGCAGCTAGGGAACTAAGAGTCCACCTAGACAGAGCCCCGCGTGCCTAGGTAAGCCTTATACAACTGAGGTGCGGCAGGTTCCCCAGAGGTTGCTCGCTAACGACTGTTCCACCTCAACAGCCATGCATCTCATCGGACCACAGCACAACTTGAGATTGAGGGGTTGTTTATAGAGGTTTATTCCATCCTCACGATCCGGCCGGCCAAGACAAGATCCCCACTCCCTGAGACACACAACATTCCACCGCCGCGCCGCATGGTAGTCGTTGAAGCATCCCTAGAACTTACGGTGTCAGAGGACTGGCAGCGCTTACCAGTCCCCAGCTCAGGAACCCCGGGTTCGCCAAGCCCATACCCAGCAAATGAATGCTGAACCCCTGGGGGCCGTTCATGGTTGGTCTATGGGTGCACAGTATATGGATCAGCGAGGCCTTCTTATTTGCAGATCCTTGACGCTGTTCACCATGCTGGGATTCGACTGGCCATGGGTGCTTATCGGACCAGTCCCATACCCAGCCTCTGTGCTGAGGCTAGGGAACCGCCACTTACCATCCGGCGACAGCTCCTGCTGGTGCGCCAGGCTTGTAAGTTTCTGGCAGCTCCCAGCTCGCCTGCTCACCATCTTGTTGCCCATCCACCTCTGGACCGCCTTTTTTCCCGCCTTCCCCAAGGGGTTGGTTGGGTTGGTTTGTGGGGGTTAAAGGGACCAGACTGATATGGTCATCGGTCCTTTTGCAAATACTAAAAACACCCACAGAGAATAAAAACGATCAACAGACGAGAAGACAGACGACACAGAACAAGAGAAACATAGACAAAGACCAGACAAGGCGAACTAAAATCACACAGAGTGTGGCGGTGGTTGGCCGACCATACAAACAAAAAGGGAAAAGCCAACCACCGACAAACACATGGGAAAAAAAAGAAACAGACAAATCCTTGGCCATAGGCCAGAATCAACACAAAACACACACACTTACATTAAGCGATAAAATCCCCCTGCCCGAATAAAACGCAAAACTAAGTATGCTATGGAAGAGTCGTCAGATGAAAGAGCAGAGAGTGTATCAGGCAGCGCAAAAGTCTGTCTGAGCACGGTTAAAAGGGCGCACTCCAACAGAAAATGGACCACCGTCAATGACGCCCCACAACGACAAACAGGGGGATCCTCACGACACAGTAAATAACTGTGCATCAGTCGGGTGAGGCCAATGTGGAGCCGACAAAGGACGACTGTGTCCCTGCGGTTGGTTTGCAAGGATGACCGCCACACTGTGCATCAGTCGGGTGAGGCCAATGTGGAGCCGACAAAGGACGACTGTATCCCTGCGGTTGGCTTGCAAGGATGACCGCCACACAGTCGTTGTCTCGTTGAAGCGCACGTCGGCTCCTTGTTAGGCATGGGCAGGTTGCGCCAATCAGTGTCCCATAATCGAAAACTTTGCGGCGCAAGACTGCCCGCAAATCAGTCACCGGGAGGCCAATCTCCAGACTTGGTTGACTGGTGGCCTCTTTTGGCAGGCGGTCAACAGTTTCATTGCCGGGTATCCCAACATGGCCCGGGGTCCAAACAAAGATCACAGATATGCCGCTATGGGCAAGAATATGCAGGGACTCCTGGATAGCCATCACCAGACGAGAACGAGGGAAACATTGGACGAGACCTCGTAAACCGTTCAGGGAATCGCTACAGATAACGAAGGACTGACCTGAGCAGGAGCAGATATTCTCTAGGGCACGAAAGATGGCGACCAGCTCAGCAGTGTAAATGCTGTAGCCAGCCGGCTACAAACGTTGTTCAGAATGGTCCCCTAGTGTTAGTGCATAACCGACACGACCAGCAACCATCGAACCGTCGGTGTAGACAACGCCAGAGCCCTGATACATGACCAGGACGGAATAAAAGCGGTGTCGGAAGGTCTCCGGAGAGTCCTTCAAGCCCTGTGCCAAGTCGAGCCGAAGGCAATAGCGAGGCACACACCACAGGGGTGTACGCAGAGGTGCCCGGAAAGGAGGTGGAACAGGGAAACACCCAAGCCTGTAGAGAAGCTGTTTGACGTGTACGGCGATCGGACAACCCGACCGGGGCCGACGTTCTGGCAGATGGACGACTTACTGCGGGAACAGGACACGATAATTTGGATGCCCGGGCAAGCTAAAAACATGGGCAGCATAAGCAGCCAGTAATTATTGGCGTCGTAACCGCAGTGGAGGGACACCTGCCTCCACAATTCTGTCCACAGGGCTGGTCTGGAAGGCACCAGTGGCAAGGTGTATCCTGCTGTGGAGGATTGGGTCCAGCACCCACAACGCAGATGGGGATGCTGAGCCATAAGCCAGACTCCCATAGTCCAGACAGGACTGGATTAACGCCTGGTAAAGCCGTAGGAGAATAGATCGGTCGGCGTGGCTCAGGCTTCGCAGAGCATTTTGATGCCACCAACACGCCTGATTAAGCTGCCGAATATGAGGCAGCCAAGTCAACCAGGTATCTAAAACCACCCCCAAAAACCTATGTAACTTTACCACTGGAAGAAGCTCGCCATCAAGATAAAGCCGCGGCTCCGGGTGAACTGTGCGTCGCCGGCAGAAATGCATAACGCAGGTCTTGGCTGCTGAAAACTGAAAACCATGCGCTACAGCACAAGAGTGCGCCTTGCAGATTGCGCCCTGTAGCTGACGTTCAGCAGCTGCAATTGCAATAAAGCTGTAGTAAAGGCAGAAGTCGTCAGCATACAGGAAAGTGGAGACAGAATTTCCCATGGCTGCAGCGAGCCCGTTAATGGCTATTAAAAACAGACAGACACTTAGGACAGAACCCTGTGGCACACCGTTCTCCTGGACTTGGGAGGAATTATATGAGGCCGCGACGTGAACGCGGAAGGTACGATACGACAGAAAATTGCGGATATAGATCGGCAAAGGGCCCAAAACACCCCATCCATGAACCGTAGAAAGGATGTGATGACCCCATGTCGAATCGTATGCCTTCCGCTTGACGAAAAAGACAGCGACCAGATGCTGACGGCGGGCAAAGGCAGTACGGATGACCGACTCCAGGCTCACCAGACTGTCGGCGGCTTTACGGAACCCACCCTGAGATGGAGCCAGAAGGCCCCGAGACTCCAGTACCAAATTCAAGCGCCGGCTCACCATCCGTTCAAGCAACTTGCAAAAAACGTTGGTGAGGCTAATGGGACGGTAGCTATCCACCTACAAAGGGTTCTTCCCCGGTTTCAGAATGGGGACAACTAGACTTTCCCGCCATTGTGACGGAAACTCACCTTCGAACCAAATACGAATGTAAAGGTCAAGGAGGCGTAGCTGGCAGTCCACTGAAAGGTGTTTCAGCATCTGAGAGTGGATGCTATCTGGCCCAGGAGCGGTATCAGGACAAGCGGCGAGGGCACTGCGAAAGTCCCACTCACTGAATGGAACATTGTACAATACAGGATGGTGGGTGCGTAAAGAAAGACTCCTACGTTCTATCCGTTCTTTAATGGAGCGGAAGCCCCAGGGGTAGTTGGCAGAAGCGGAATTCAGGGAAAAGTGCTCTGCTAAGCGGTTTGCAACGACGTAGGAGTCAGTACAAACTGCTCCATTCAGTGAGAGCGCAGAGACGCAGACAGGGGTCCGATAGCCATAGAGGCTGCGAATCTTGGCCCAGACCTGCGATGGAGTGACATGAAGACCAATGGTGGACACATACCGCTCCCAGCACTCCTGCTTGCGTTGGCAGATAATGTGGCGGGCTTGGGCACGCAGCCGTTTGAAGGCGAGGGAGGTATACCGCTTGTGACGCTGGAGCGCGCGCCGGCGAGCTTTAATCGCTTCAGCGATCTCAGGCTACCACCAAGGTACAGTCCGCCGCCGAGGGTACCTAGAAGAACGGAGAATGGCGGATTCGGCGGCAGTAACGATGCCAGTGGTGACCGATTGAACCACTGCATCAATGGCATCGTTAGAGAGAGGCTTAATAGCGGCAGTGGAGGAGAACAAGTCACAGTCAGCCTTATTCAGAGCCCATCTGCTAGGGCGCCCAGAATACTGACGCTGTGCCAGTGACAGAAAGATCGGAAAGTGGTCACTACCACACAGGTCGTCATGGACTCTCCATTGGACAGACGGTAAGAGGCTAGGGCTACAGATCGAAAGGTCAATGGCGGAGTATGTGAAATGCGCCACACTGAAGTGTGTGAAGGCAACATCATTTAATGTCGAGAGATCGGGCTGCACCAATAAATGCTCAATAATGGCGCCTCGACCTGTTGCCACTGACCCACCCCACAGATGGTTATGGGCGTTAAAGTCGCCCAGTAACAAAAAAGGTGGCGGCAATTGGGCTATCAGAGCAGCCAGGACATGCTGCACGACATCACCATCTGGTGGAAGGTAAAGAATGCAGATGGTAACAGCCTGTGGCGTCCACACCCGAACAGCGACAGCCTCTAAAGTTGTTTTAAGAGGTACAGACTAACTGTGAAGAGAGTTCAGGACATATATGCAGACGCCACCAAATACCCTTTCATAAGCTGCCCGGTTCTTATAATAACCCCGGTAGCTACGGAGGGTGGGGGTTCGCATTGCCGGAAACCAAGTTTCCTGCAGAGCAATGCAGAGGAAACGGTGAAGACTGATGAGTTGGCAGAGCTCAGCTATATGATGGAAGAAACCGCTGCAGTTCCGCTGGAGGATGGTGTGGTCCATGGCTGAGAAAGGCGTAACGGGACTGGGAAGGGAGATTACGCCGCCGGGTCACCTGCTGCCTCTGATTGAGCACCTGTGATAGTGCTTTCCATGGCGCCTGAGGGACCGGTGAGATCGAGGTCCTCAGTGGACGCCAGAATCTCCACCTCGTCCTCAGACGCAGAGATTGTAGGAAACGGTGGGATGGGTGCCACCACAATGTCGTTAGCCTTCAGGACTTTATTCTTCTTCTTCTGTTTCTCTCGCCGTGCCTTTGGTGGTTCAGGCTTCACAGGCTTCACTGGGTCAGTCTCAGGGACCTACGACGACCGTGAAGCCCGACGACCAGGGACTGGTGGTTGCTTTAGCCACTTTCATGTGTCAGCTTTTCCACTGTCAGAACTTGCGAAGGGAGTTCCCCAAGGGACCCCTTCCTGGCGAGAGTAGCTGAAGAAGTTTTACACTTCTCTGGCTGGGAAGAGATAGCTGATGTCACCGATGGCTGGGAGGGTGTTGCTCCTGCTCCATCTTCAGGGTGTGAAGTGCGCCACACAACCAAGGGGGCTGTTGGATTCTGACCAATCAGAGAACCAACCGTATGGGATGACACAGGAGATGTAAGAACCGTCGTTGCAGCAGCGGCGTACGTTGACGTCATTGGCGCAGGATGGAGCCTCTCATATTTCCGCCTAGCCTCTGAGTAGGTCAGGCGGTCCAGGGTTTTATATCCCATTATCTTCCGTTCTTCCTGGAAGTTCCTACAGTCCGGCGCGCAGGTGGAATGGTGTTCTCCGCAGTTAACACAGATGGGAGGAGGGGCACATGGAGTATTTGGATGCGAAGGACGTCCACAACCTCGACATATTATGCTGGAAGTACAGCGGGATGACATGTGCCCAAACTTCCAGCATTTAAATCACCGCATCGGGGATATATGGCTTCAAATCATAGTGGTAAACCATCACTTTGACCTTTTCGGGTAAAACATGACCTTCGAAGGCAAAGATGAAGGCACCGGGGGCTACCTGATTATCCCTCGGACCCCGATGGACGCGCCAGACAGAGTGAACACCCCGTCGTTCTAGATTGGCGCGTAGTTCATCGTCGGACTGCAGTAGAAGATCCCTGTATAATATAATACCCTGGACCATGTGTAGACTTTTATGGGGAGTGATGGTGACAGAAACATCCCAAAAGTTGTCACAAGTGAGCAACTTCCATGACTGGGCAGAGGATGCAGTTTTGACGAGAACCGACCCAGAGCGCATTTTGGACAAGCCCTCCACCTCCCCAAACTTGTCCTCTAAATGCTCCACAAAAAACTGGGGCTTGATCGACATAAATGATTCCCCATCAACTTTTGTACACACGAGGTACCGGGGTGAATAATCTCCATGGCCTTCTTTAGCCATACGTTCCTCCCATGGAGTGCCCAGGGAGGGAAACGATCTCTGATCAAATTTCTTCCCGTTGAGGTTAGACCTCGATCGCTTAGAGACTGCTGGTGGAGGCCCACCAGCGAGAGATGATGTACCACGCTTCATTGCGGGTCATCCACCCTGATGCCACCCACTCCGACCAGGGGCTCTCCCCACGGGAGCCACCCAGCCGCAGCAAAGACCACCTGGCAGGATGGCCATTGCCGGGAGTCCTGATGCCCCAGAGGGATAGGCATTTACTCCTCGGCATACGTGGGGAGGTAGCAGCTCAGGCATCAGCAGTGCGATCCCTGTGTAGTCAGGGGGCAACCACCAAGAGGGTACATGACAATCCGACCACAACGGACTGGCTACCGTGCTGGATGTCGGGTGTCAAAATATCCATGTACATCACGAGGGCAAAGATAAAAGTGCACTATGGAGGCAATGTGCGCTACCCAGAACACACTGCAGCAGATGTGGCCGGAAGCTTGAAGGAAGTCCAACTCCATGACAGTACTGGGTGGGCCAGATCTTAGGGCAAGATGGATATATAATACACCACGTAAGGTGTCCTTCCCCAAATGGTACGCACTAATAGAAAATTTTCAAACGTAGTGGTCAAACCCGTTAGGGGACCATCACATTAATGCCGAAACGTTTGAGACTCCTTTTAGTCGCCCCCAGGGGCTCAGCATCCATTTGCTGGGTACAGGCTTGGCGACCCGGGGTTCCTGAGCTGGGGACTGGTAAGCGCCGCCAGTCCCCTGTCACTGTAAGCTCTGGGCATACTTCAACAACCACCGTGCGGCGTGGAGGTGGAATGTTGTGTGTCTCAGAGAGTGGGGGTCTTGGCTTGGCCGCCCGGATCGCGAGGATGGAAAAAGACCTCTATAAACAACCCCTCAATCTCAAGTTGTGCTGCGCGCCGATGAGATGCATGGCTGTTGAGGTGGAACAGTCATTAGCGGGCAACCTCTGGGGAGCCTGCAGCACCTCAGTTGTAAATGGCTTACCTAGGCACGTGGGGCTCTGTCTAGATGGACTTCTAGTTACCTTGCTGCTCGTGGGACCGAGATGGATCCTTCGAAATCCTCTTTTCCTTCTCCCAGCGGAAAGGGTGGGCCGCTGGAGGGTTCTAACACCCAGTCTCTGAAGAGGGCTCGTGCAGTCAGTCCTCCTGACTGCAGCACATCTTTGACAAGTGACGTCTTTAGTAACAGAATGCATTCTGGTACTCAGAATGTGTTTCTTATTGTGAAACGGAAGGACGGTAGTTTTGAGAAGGTTTCCCCCTTCTATATACGGAAGGGTCTGGAGGGCATTTGTGGCTCCTTAAAATTAATGAAGCGTTTGCGTAATGGGACCTTGCTCACGGAAACTTCCACTTCCCAGAAAGCCTCTAACCTGCAAGCTGCTAAATGCCTTGGGGAGTATGCTATAGACACTGAAATGCACAGCACCTTGAATTATAGCAAATGTGTTGTGACATGCCGGGATTTACTCGACATTTCCAAAGACGAACGGCAATGTGAGTGGGCTCCGGAAAGTATCGTTGATGTTCAACATATCATGAAGAGGGTTGATGGCAATCTTGTGAAATCCGACTCTTTTATTCTGACCTTCAGTAGCACGACACTTCCAGAACATATTAAAGCTGGCTTCCTTCCCCTTAGTGTGCGCCCTTATTTCCCGTCACCAATGCGCTGTTTTAAATGCCAGCGTTTTGGGCATACCACCTTAGGGTATAAAGGTGAAGCGATTTGTGGCAACTGTGGTAAGGCTGCTCATGAAGGAGTTGGTTGCTCGTCTCCAGCCAGATTTATTAATTGCTCTGGGAACCACCCTGTTTGGAGTAGGGACTACCGAATATTTTTAGAGGAACGCAAAGTCCAGAAAATAAAAACAACCAAGCGTATCCCCTATGGTGAGGCCAAGAAGATCTATAAGTCGATGCAACCTACCAAATTTGCTACATCTTTCGGATCCCTGGTTCAGAAGCCTACTCCAAAAGTCGATGCCTCAATGCAGACCGAGGTGGTGAGTGTTGGCACTAACACCTGCAGCTGTCAGGGCACTTGCAACACAGCCTGTGTTTCAGAGCCGGTAGCCCCTACTCGAACGGCAGACAAAAATACAGTGGCGAACTTGGGCCAGCCCCTGGCACCTCCAACAACGGAAGCTGTTCCCAAGCCCAGTGCGCCAATTACCACTCCCACATCAGCTCCCCCAAAGCCCACCAAACCACAGAAAGCTCCTGTACAGCAGCAACACTGGGTCAAAACCCGTGGTAAACCGTCTGACCATGCGGCTGTTGCTTTACGTGAGGTTTCATCTGACTCTTCCCCAGAGTTGACTGAATCATCTCACCCCACACATGCCCCTCCACCTGCTGCGGTCTCCCCGCCCTGTTGGAGAGACAGTTTGAAGGTGCTACCTCCAACATAGATGGCTCCCATACTTCAGTGGAATTTGCAAGGGTTCAGGACGCATGTGGAGGAACTTCATCTACTCTCTCAGGGTAGACCACTGTGTCTCTGTCTCCAGGAGACTTACTTCCATCCCTCATACTCCCCTGAGCTGCGAGGCTATACACCCCACAAAAAGGACGACCTGCGTGGAGAGAGAGCTAGAGGAGGTGTAGGTATTTTCGTCAGGATGGACTACCACTACTCGCCTCTCTCGCTTATGACGACTTTACAGGCTGTCGCTGTGTCTGTGCAGGTACGTCATCCATTGACTGTCTGTTCACTTTACTTGCCCCCACATGACGCACTTGATGAAGTGGCCCTCACCGACCTTCTTACACAGGTCCCCCAACCATTCATTATTTATGGTGATTTTAATGCCCACAATGTGCTTTGGGGCTCTGCAATTACCTGCCCCAGGGGTAGAGCAATTGAGAGGCTTCTCCTGTCATCCTGTGCCTACTTGCCCAATGGAGGACAGAGTACTCATTTCTGCACAGCGATTGGGTCGTTCTCGGCCATTGATCTCTCACTTTGCTCTCCAGCTCTTGCCGCCAGTGCTCACTGGGAAGTGGTCGCTGACTTGCATGGCAGTGATCATTTCCCAATCTGGATTTACCTGCCAGATGGCGTGGGCCCCCGAAAGGAGACCACCACGATGGGTGCTCAGTGGAGCTGACTGGACACTTTATAGCCAGTTGGCCCCATTCGACCACTGTGCGACTGTTGTGTGGGTGGATCATATTACCGAAACGGTCCACCACGCCGCTGCAGCATCCATTCCACAGTCCAAGGGCCCCTGGAAGAGGCCACCTGTGCCTTGGTGGAATGCTGAATGCCAATCTGCAATCAGGACCAGGTGTACGGCTCTGTGTCGGTTTTAGTCTAGGCCGACTGCTGAGAATCTTGCAGTTTTTCGGGTGGCGAGGGCAAGGTGTCGCCGCATTATTCGTGAGAGCAAGAGGAGGTCATGGCAACAGTTCCTGAACACCATTAATCGTTCCACCAAAAGTTCCATTGTGTGGGAGACCATCAGGAGAATTTCTGGCAGAGGATGGAGGTGACCCATAGCTGCTGTAATGAATAACGACACTCTCCATACGGATCCGCGAGACATTGCCCAGACTATGCCAGCGTATTTTGACACAGTTATTGCAACAACCAGTCAGGATCCAGGATTCCAGCGCCATAGGGCCGTTGCTGAGAGATGTAGTCTGGACTTCCAGTCCACCTCTCATGAAGTTTACAAGTGCCAATTTTCTATGTGGGAGCTGGATTCTGCATTGTCTGGAGCTCCTCGTGACACATCCCCTGGTCACGACAGGATCCATTACAGTGTGCTATGGCACCTCACATTGCCCAACAAAGAAATCCTCCTCGCACTTTTTAATGCTATTTGGGAGTCGGGTCACTTTCCTGATGCTTGGCGTGAGGCA
The DNA here is from genome assembly GCF_023897955.1 of Schistocerca gregaria. Taxonomy (NCBI): domain Eukaryota; kingdom Metazoa; phylum Arthropoda; class Insecta; order Orthoptera; family Acrididae; genus Schistocerca; species Schistocerca gregaria. The sequence continues at coordinate 286,354 of NW_026061892.1, read as the reverse complement.
GTTTTAATTCCTATTTTAAAACCTGGGAAAGACCGCCAAGCCCGTACTCAGCAAGTGAATGCTGAGCCCCTGGGGGCGAAATTGACAGTGGGGTATGCTGTTAGGACTGTTATTCTGGATTGGTATTAACTCTGTTTTTAGTCTACTTTACTTTATTTCACGATAGCATTTCTAATTCGATTATATTGGCTGACAATTTTCCCACACTGCTTTTACAGAATAAATATAGTGGCAAGGGCCAGCTTCCTTGCGCCATATATTATCTACGAGAGAAGCAATACAACGTAGCAGGAGACCAATTTGATATCCCAACATCTCCTATTTTGGTACATTAGGCGGTGTTTACAAAAAACAACTTTTTTTCCATACTGAAAATTCAAATAAGCGACACGAATATATTTCTAGCCTAGAGTAAAACTATAAGGCAATATTAGTCAGGTGAGTTTATTTTCATAACTGTCTTCATCGGGTCTGTTGGTTACATTGCAACCGTATGGTGGAAGGTGCGGAAGCCTAGCGTGGGGGCTTACTTCACAGCGGAGAAGGCTCGCGGCCTGTGGGGAGGAGAGGTATCGCATCACAAGGCAGCGGGGAGGGGCAGAATCCTAATGGCTGCTCACTTGAAAGGGAGGGCAAGGCTTGCGGTTTGTAAAGAAACTGCGTGCGGCTATCTTGCCTGGCATTAACCAAGTCACTTACTCCTTTGCACTTGGTATACAGAAACACGCAGTATCATGAAAACTTAACCTGTTGGCTCTCCAGCGGCGTATTAAGAAACAATATAATAACACTTAGGGAGGATTCCTTTTACTTCTAAAGTAACATATTTGATGTTTAACTTGAATATATGTATTCTTGTTAATTGAAGACACTGTCTCTCTAGCCTGATGTTCGAATTGTTGTTTTCCCTTTTTAACATTGTTATTATGGGTGTCTGAGCTCTTAGCATAAACATACGCATAATTTGGTGTATCCCAAACTGTAAGTAGAGGGCGGCAAGTTGTCACTGATCTTGTCCTAATGGCAGTTACGAATACGTCTTACTAACATGCTTTTAAGGCAAAGCTTCAACAGCTTTTCCTGTACAAACCGTTCACTAAATCAACATGTGAAGTGTCATTCTCTTTGACATATAAAAGATTAATTGATTCTTACTCTGTGTGTTCTACTGACAAGGACGACTTTCCCCTTAATTACATTACTAATGAGTGATTGTGTTTCCAGCTCGTTACCACTCTGACAGCATTACTGGAGACGTTGAATGATGCAATACAAAATGATTATGAGAAACTCCTATCCCTTTCAATTAACATACGACATCCTAACTTCTGTTACAAATGGTTGCTAATGCTTATTGATACTTACAGATAACATGCACAACTTAAATGAATACACTGCAATTCTTTTGCTTCACCAAAGACTTTTCAAATTAAATACATGGCATGTTGGTCTAGTTCCTGGATCGTAATCCATAGGCGTGTTTTGACCTTAGTGCATATCTAGGTCGCGGTATAGGAGGTTGCACTACTTTCTTTCTTGTCATCTTGGCTGGGGCTACTTGTGTAGCTGGCTCTGCTTTACTGTCAAGCGGAGGTGGCTCGGAACCCGTACACAACTATAACCTGTCAAAATGAACCATCACTGTCCGTTCTGCTAACTGAATTTCTGCATTTACCGGCGAAGTAAGCCGCATAGTGGTGTATGGACCTTCATACATAGGAGTAAACTTCTTCGTTCTTCCGTTCTTAACTACTGGATTGCGCAACATCACTAAATCTCCTCTCATTATTCTTTTTAACCGCAGCGCCGTAGCTTTTGCATGGTTTCATCCAACTTTCTTCCAAATGGCCTTCAATGTCGTGCCGAACCTTTCTCGTCCATGGATCTAATCCCTGGTGGCAGATTGCCAGTCTCAAAAGGTGAATTCATGGGTCAGCCATATACTGCCTCATAGGGGGAGTATCCAGTGGCCTCATGGACACGGCTATTATATGCTAACGTGATGTATTGGAAGTACTTGTCCCACTAGGAACGATTTTTACTGACATAATAAGAAAGCATATGCATAACTGTGTGGTGGACTCGCTCTAAGCGTCTGTTAGCCTTAGCGTGAAACGAGGTCGTTCTCCACTTTTTGATTCGCAATAGTCGACGAACTTCTGTAAATAATTCTGACATAAGGTTCATGCCTTGATCTGTAAGTACAGCTTCAGGACTTCCATATGATAACACCAAGTAGGTGACAAATGCTCGAGCTACAGTTTCTGTTGACATGTGCGACATGGAGAAAAGAATCAGGAATCTGGAAAAATGATCTATAATTGACAATATGTATCTATTATTCTGTGGACTCAACGGGAAATACCGACAATAACTTCCGCTACTAAGGTCCAGGGGCAAGTGGCTTCTGGCACTTGATGTAAAGGTACCTTTGTTCGAGGCGGCAATGACCTAACGCAGGGCAAACAATTTTGTGTATACTTTTGCACGTCTCGCCATCTGCCTTCCCAGAAATAACGGGCGGCTATTCAACAGTTGGTGGCGCGAAGACCATTATGACACGCTTGCGCGCTATCATGACAATGTGCCATTATCTTAGGACGTAATTCTTTCGGGATTACTACTCGTTTACCCAATAGGGTCTTTCGATACAAAATTCCGTCTTCGACAGAAAATTCGGGCAAAGTTTAATACCTCTGGCATTCAACATCTCTTTGCTGCGCTTCCCTCAATTCTTCAATAGAAATATCATTGGCAGCAATTACTCTAACCTTCCGGCTTAATGCATTTGCGTTTTGATGCAACTTGCTCGACTTATGTATTACATCGTATTAAAAAAAAATAAAAAATTGCTCTGAGCACTATGCGACTTAACTTCTGAGGTCATCAGTCCTCTAGAACTTAGAACTAATTAAATCTAACTAATCTAAGGATATCACACACATCCATACCCGAGGCAGGATTCCCACCTGCGACCGTGGCGGTCGCTCGCTTCCAGACTGCAACGCCTAGAACCGCACGTCCACTCCGGCCAGCACCTCGTATTCAAATTCGCTCAATGTTACACCCCAACGAGCTAACCTGCTGCTGGGATCTTTCAAGCTTAGCATCCACTGTAATGTGGCGTGATCCGTGATGACAGTAAACAAACAGCATCGAAAGTAGGTTACACCAAACATGAGCGCTAAGAGTTCCTTCTCAATTGTACTGTAATTCAGTTCCGCTTTCTTAAGCTGTCGAGACTCATAACCAGTTGGTCGCTCTTCTCCATCGATTTCTTGTGACAAAATGGCTCCTAGGGCATAACCTAAGGCATCCACAGACAGAATAAATGGCTTTTCAAAATCTGTATAGGCTAGTACAGGGGCTCTAGTCAAAACATGTTGAATTTGTTGCGTCACTTCATCACATTCCTTCGTCCAGGTGAAACTAACTCCTTTCTTCAATAGTTTAGTCAGGGGCTTAGCAATGGTAGCATAATTGTTCACAAAACGCCTATAATAATTTGCAAAGCCTAAGAATGACTGTAATTCTTTGGTATTTGTTGGTGTTGGAAAGTCTTTTACTACTGTGGTCAAACGGGGATCTGGTTTGATACCTTCCTCACTTATTATATGTCCTAAATATTGTACCTGCGATTGGGCAAAGGCAGACTTCTCCAGTTTCACACTCAGATGGGCTCCTTTCAACCTTTCCAATACATCCCTCAATCTTTCTGCATGTTCCTTTATGATCTTAGAAAAATGATAATGTCGCCTAAATATACTAAACATTTCGTGGATTTCAGTCAACGTAACAACAAGTCTGCAAATCTTTGAATAGTGGTGAGTACATTCCTCAAACCAAATGGCATTCTTACAAATTCATGTAGTCTGATAAGTACAACGAAAGCAGTTTTATGGCGATCCTGAGGTGCAACAGGGATCTGATGATATCCAGAGCTCAAATCAAGGGTGGTGAAAAACTTACAGTTGCCTAGTCGGTCCAAGGCTACATTGATATGCGGTAGGACATGTGTGTCCAGAGTAGTTACTCGGTTCACCGCCCTCATATTGACACATACACGATAGGGTTTCTCACCATTTACTGACTTCTTCGGCACGACGACCACGGGAGACGCCCACGAACATGAAGAAGGCTGAATAATTCCTGCTGATAACTGCTGCTGAATCGTATCTTCGACTGATGATTGCAGATGATACGGTAAACGATATGGCTTTTACGCAGTTGGCCGAGCTTCTCCAGTTGGTATTAGGTGCTGAACCAAATCTGTAGCTGATACAAATTGCCTCTCTTCAAACAACCAAGAAAATTCCTCTAACACTACCTGTAACATCTTTTTATCCTTGATAAATAAATTACTTCTCTGACAACTGATTCCGTAATGGAGATGCTACATAACGCACTTCTCTAACTGTAAATTTCTTTTTCTTCCATCCTTTCTCGTCTTTAGTTTGTTGAATCCCGGTTCGTCCTAGTTCTTCCAAAATCTCCTGTCGACTAGCGACAGTAGTACCTTTTGGTATTGTAACATCTTTCACCCCAAAATTATCTATACTCACAGGTATTGCAAAACATTTCTGTTTTCTTTCTGGTTGACAAATACTTCTCTTAATATTAACTTGTTGGCGATCTAACACATCATTCTGGGTGAATGGACTCACCAGAACGTCTGTCTTCAGCTGGCTCCGATTCTTGACATCTATCCAAAGAATTTTTCCACTTCCGCCTCTTATCCTTACAGGCTCGATGGTTCTTATCGCCTACATTCGCAGTTTTGTGGAAGACTGTGAACGGCGCCTTTCACAGCTTCCTCGTGTCTGATGGGTTGGTGCACTGCCGAAATGATGAGTTGTTTCACCTAACTGCACTTTTCGCCTTCTACATCTACATGACTACTCTGCAATTCACATTTAAGTGCTTGGCAGAGGGTTCATCGAACCACAATCATACTATCTCTCTACTATTCCACTCCCGAACAGCGAGCGGGAAAAACGAACACCTAAACCTTTCTGTTCGAGCTCTGATTTCTCTTATTTTATTTTGATGATCATTCCTACCTATGTAGGTTGGGCTCAACAAAATATTTTCGCATTCGGAAGAGAAAGTTGGTGACTGAAATTTCGTAAAAAGGTCTCGCCGCGACGAAAAACGTCTGTGCTGTAATGACTTCCATCCCAACTCGTGTATCATATCTACCACACTCTCTCCCCTATAACGTGATAATACAAAACGAGCTGCCCTTTTTTGCACCCTTTCGATGTCCTCCGTCAATCCCACCTGGTAAGGATCCCACAACGCGCAGCAATATACTAACAGAGGACGAACGAGTGTAGTGTAAGCTGTCTCTTTAGTGGACTTGTTGCATCTTCTAAGTGTCCTGCCAATGAAACGCAACCTTTGGCTCACCTTCCCGACAATATTATCTATGTGGTACCTTAAATATGGTCCAGGGGATTATTTACCCTCGCGACCTCTTGTTGCAAATCCGACGACGAGCTGAGGGCTGACTTGGAAAAACGTGGTGTGCATTTTGTCAATCGTGTACACAGGGGACCCAAAACTAACAGGGTGGCCACCGGTGCCTTTATCTTGGCCTTCGAGGGTGCTTTATTGCCTGAGAAGGTCAAGGTAATGGTTTACCGTTGTGATGTCAAGCCATACGTCCCTCCACCGATGCGGTGCTTCCAGTGCTGGAAGTTTGGGCATATGTCCTCCCGTTGCCCATCCAGCGCCACATATCGAGATTGCGGACGCCACTCTCATCCCGATTCTCCATGTGCGCCTCCGCCTGTCTGTGTCAACTGTGGGGAACACCACTCTCCATGCACGCCGGACTGCCCCGTTCTTCATAAGGAGCGGAAGATAATGGAATTTAAGACCCTGGACCAGCTTACTTATCGCGAGGCAAAACTGAAATTTGCAAGGTTGTATCCTGTCCCACTTCGAACATCCTATGCTGCAGCCACGTTATCATCGCAGCAGTTGTGGCCTCATCTGTGCCGCCTTCAGCGGGCCCTCGGGGCCGTACATCTCTGTCTGCCCCTCTCGTGTCTGGAGGCAAACCTTCCTCTGTTGCCCCCTTAGCAATTGGGGGCAAACCCTCTTCTGTCACTCCCCCCGCACATGCTTCGGAAGTGACATTTGCTCACAAACCAGGGGGCGCGATCCCTCCTCCTCCCCCTCCTTCTCCGCTGGCGTTGCCTCTGCCGGTTCCTCTCTCCCTTCTTCTGTTTCTTCTCCTACCCAGCCGGATGTCAGCCAGTGGCTGAAGGTTCCGCCACCTGCTGGTCGTAGGGCTCCTGCGTCGTCGTCAGCCTCCAACGCTCCTTCAGAGAATCTCTGCCAGCCCTCTAAGCCAAAGGACAGACGCGAGAAGAAGGAACGGAACGTGTCCAAGAAGAAGGACGTTCCGATGGTTTCAGTACCGCCTGCTGTACATAGTTCTGGCTCTGGGGATGAGGTGGAGATCCTCGCCTCGGCCACGGATCTCGCCCTCACGGAACCCTCGGGGGTCTCTCCTATGGACGCAGCTGACTTTCGCCTGGTGGCGGCCATTGGCTCTGAGGCGCCGTCTGCCTCTTAGTAGCCTTCAAGCCCTCCCAGTCTCTTGCTGCTTCCATTCTCCAGTGGAATTGCGGCGGTTATTTCCGCCACCTGCCTGAGCTCTGGATGCTTCTGGGTGTTTCCCCTGTTCTCTGCATTGCTCTTCAGGAAACTTGGTTTCCAGCAATGCGGACCCCTGCCCTTCGCAATTATCGGGGATACTATAAGAACCGCACTGCCTGTCGACGAGCTTCAGGCAGAGTTTGCCTCTTTGTTCACCACTCTGTCTGTAGCTCGCCAGTACCCCTTCTGATGCCTTTAGAGGCAGTCGCTGTCAGGATTGAGCACTCGGCGGCTATTACTGTTTGCTCTGTTTACATTCCTCCGTATGGGCAGCTCCCTCGACATGTCTTGGCTGCGCTGCTAGCTCAACACCCACCGCAATTGCTGCTTCTGGGCGATTTCAATGCCCACAACCCTCTATGAGGTGCGACTGTCTCTGATGACCGCGGTCGTGCTGTGGAGCATGTTTTGGCTCAGCTCGACCTTAGCCTCTTGAACACTGGTGCTCCCACGCATTTCAGTGTGGCCCATGGCTCGTTCTTGGCCATCGATCTCTCTCTTTGCAGCCCTGGATTTGTCCCATCCCTCCACTGGAGAGTGCATCCTGACCTGTGTGGTAGTGACCATTTTCCCATCTATTTGTCACTGTCCCAGTGTCATTCTTCTGGACGCCTGCCCTGCTGGGCTCTCAACAGGGCTGACTGGCCGGCTTTTACTTCCGCTGCCACCATTGCTTCTCCCCTACAGGGTGGCATTGACGACGTGGTCTGTGTCTTGACCACGTCAATTATTTCTGCGGCCTAGGCTGCCATCCCCCACTCTTCTGGACTCCCTCGGAGGAAGACTGTCCCCTGGTGGTCGCCAGAGATTGCTGAGGCTATTCGGGACCGTAGGCGGGCTCTCCAGCGTCATAAGTGGCACCCGTCTCTGGAGACCCTCATCGCCTTTAAGAAGCTCCGTGCCTTGGCCCGTCGTCTTATTGCACGTCGTAAGCAGGAGTGCTGGGAGAGGTATGTTTCATCCTTGGGCTCCCGTGTCTCCCCGTCGCTCGTGTGGTCCCGCATCCGGCGGATTTATGGATACCAGACCCCTATGGGTGTCCCTGGAATCTCCCTGGACGGCGCTGTCTGCACTGACGCTGCCGCCATTGATGACCACCTTGCCGCGCACTTTGCTACAAGCTCTGCGACTGCAACTTACCCTCCTGCCTTTCGCTTCACCAGGACCGGACTGCGTCCACGAGCAGATGCTGCAGCATCACTCCAGGGACTGCCAGAGACACATCATCACCATCCTTAACCGCATTTGGAGCGAGGGCGTGTTCTCATCGCAATGGCGAGAGGGTATTATTGTCCCCATCTTGAAGCCCGGTGCGGACCCTCTGGCGGTGGACAGCTATCATCCCATTACCCTCACCAACGTTTTGTGCAAATTGCTCGAACGTATGGTGGGGCGGCGTTTGTGTTCGGTCCTTGAGTCGCGTGGTCTCCTCGCTCCATCCCAGGGTGGCTTCCGTGAGGGCCGGTCTGCTGCAGACAATTTGGTGCGGCTAGAATCTGCGATCCGTAAGGACTTTGCCCGCTGTCAGCATCTCGTTGCTGTCTTTTTTTGATCTGCGGAAGGCATATGATACAACATGGAGGCCTCACATCCTTGCTACGTTGCGTGAGTGGGGTCTTCGTGGTCATCTCCCAGCTTTTCTTCAAAACTTTTTATTGCGCCGCTCTTTCCGGGTGCAAGTTGGTGCCGCCTCTAGTTCATCTTATATGCAGGAAAATGGGGTCCCACAGGGCTCGGTGTTGAGCGTTTCCTTATTTCTAGTGGCCATTAATGGTCTGCCTGCAGCCGTGGAGTCGTCGGTGTCTCCTTCTTTGTATGCCAATGACTTCTGCATCTCATTTAGCTCAACGAATACGGGAGTTGACGAACGCAGGCTGCAAGCAGGCGTTCGCAAGGCAGCATCATGGACTCAGACTCATGGATTTCAGTTCTCTGCAGCCAAGACTCGAGTTATGCACTTCTGCAGGCGTCGGATGGTCCACACTCATCTGGAACTTTACCTCGACGGTCACCTACTTGAAGTGGTGGACACTCGCCGCTTCTTAGGACTGGTTTTTGATGCCCGGCTCACATAGGTTCCTCATATTACTCAGCTGAAGCAAAAGTGCTGGCGGCACATCAACGCTCTCCGCTACCTGAGCCACGCGTCTAGTGGTGCAGATTGCTGCATGCTGTTGCGACTGTACAGAGCCCTTGTGCAGTCCAGGCTTGATTATGGGAGCCTGGCCTATGGGTCAGCATCACCCTCAGTGTTGACGTTGTTGGACCCCATACACCACTGTGGGGTTCGGCTTGCAACTGGCGCTTTCCGTACGAGCCCCGTGGATAGTCTACTGGTGGAGGCCGGGGTTCCTCCGCTGCGGATTCGCCGCCACCGACTGCTCGCAGACTATGCTGTTCACGTGCATTGCTCACCGGGCCATCCCAATCATCGCCTGCTTTTCCCTGCCAGGGTCCTCCCTCTGCACGACCGGCGACCTAGGTCTGGGCTTTCCATTGCTGTCCGCGTCCAGTCCCTGCTGTCAGAACTGAGGTCATTCCCACTTCTGCCACCATTCCGGGTCTGTGCACCTACGCCTCCCTGGTGTATGCCCCGGCCGTCTGTCCGCCTGGACTTGGCATGGGAACCCAAGGACTCAGTTCCACCTGTGACCCTCCGTCGCCGTTTTCTTGCGCTCCTCACCTCATTTTCAGGCTGTGAGCCTGTCTACACTGATGGTTCCCTGGTGGATGGTCGTACAGTCTATGCTTTTGCTCACGCAGCCCATGTTGAACAGCACTCCTTCCCAGCTGGCTGCAGTATTTTTATTGCGCGCTCTTGAGCATATGCGTTCCTGCTCAGGTACGTCCATCATCATCTGCAGTGACTCCCTGAGCAGCCTCCAGGCTATCGACCGCTGCTATACCTCTTCTCCTCTGGTATCCTTTATTCAGGAGTCTGTTTTTGCCATTACCCGCTCTGGTCGTTCGGTGGTCTTTGTTTGGACGCCAGGTCACGTTGGCATCCCGTGGAACGAACGTGTCGACAGGCTGGCCAAAGGGGATATCGACGCCCCCACTTTGGAGATCGGCCTCCCAGCTCGTGATCTGCAGCTGGCGTTGCGCCATAGGGTGCTTGGGATGTGGCATGACGAGTGGCGTAGCCTGACTTCGCCGAATAAACTGCGGGCTGTTAAGGAGACGACCGACGTGTGGTGGTCCTCCCTGCAGGCTTCTCACAGGGACTCTGTCATCCTGTTTCGGCTCCGCATCGGCCATACCTACTTGACGCACGGACATCTTTTGCATCAGGAGGATCTCCCCCTGTGTCAGTGCGGGTCCCGGTTGACGGTCACCCACATTTTGTTGGAGTGTCCCCGACTGCGCACCCTCTGGCAGTCTTTTAATCTCCCGGTCACATTGCCTTTGGTTTTAAGCGACGATGCCTCCATGGCTGATGACGTTTTAAATTTTATCCGTGGTAGTTCTTTTTATGGTTCCATTTAGGGGGGTCCTGCCCCTTTCCCTTTCTGTGTCTCTTGTCCTCGAGTCTCTCATTGGTTGCAGATTTTAGTGTGTATTTGGATGGTTGATTCTTTCCTTTTTTTTGTTCTCATGGTCAGTCAACCAGTCTCTGGCCCTCTTCTTTTCTTTCATTTCTTTCTGTCTGGTGTTCGTCTGTACTCTTCTTGTCTCTAGCGTTCGCTGCCACATTGGTGTTCTTTCAGTGACTGGGGGGAGGGGCGTCTCCTCACCCCTTGGGGTTTTACGTGCTCCGTAAATTTTCGGCTCGCCTGTTTTTGGAATGGGGGACTGATGACCTTAGCTGTGTAGTCCCCCTTAAACATCCCAATAACCACCACCCTTTTTGTTTGTATGGTCGGCCAACCACTGTCACCCTCTGTGTGATTTTAGTTCATCTTGTCTGGTCTTTGTCTATATTTCTCTTGTTCTGTGTCATCTGTCTTATTGTCTGTTGATCGTTTTCGTTCCCTGTGGGTGTTTTTAGTATTTGGAAAAAAGGGACCGATGACCATAGCAGTCTGGTCCCTTTAACCCCCACAAACCAACGAACCAACCAACTCTTCCATAGCGGATTTAGTTTTGCGTTTTATTCGGGCAGGGGGATTTTATCGCTTAATGTATATGTGTGTGTTTTTGCGTTGATTCTGGCCTATGGCCTACGCTTTGTCTGATTTTCTCATGTGTTTCTCGGTGGTTGGCTTTTCCCTTTTTGTTTGTATGGTCGGCCAACCACCGTAAAATTCTGTGTGATTTTAGTTCGTCTTTCCCTCAGGGGGCTCAGCATTCATTTGCTGGGTACTGGCTTGGCGAACCCGGGGTCCTCGAGCTGTGGACTGGTGTGCGCCGTCAGTCTGCTGATACCGTAAGCTCTGGGCATGCTTCAGCGACCACCGTTTGGGGCAACGGTGGAATGTTGTGTGTCTTAGAGACCGGGGATCTTGGCTTGGTTGCCTGGATCGCGAGGACGGTACATACCTCTATAAAAAACCCTTCAATCTTAAGGTGTGCTGCGCGCCGATAAGATGCATGGCTGTTGAGGTGGAACAGTTGCTAGCGGGCAACCTCTGGGGAACCTGCCGCACCGCAGTTGTACAAGGCTTATCCAGGCATGTGGGGCTCTGTCTGGATGGACGTAAGTTTCCCTAGCTGCTCGTGGGACCACCATGAATACCATGAATTCTTCCTCTTTTCCTAGTTCTAATTTTTCGCTGGCCAGTGGGATGGGTGGACCGCTGGTAGGCACTACCGCCCAATCCAACAAGAGGGTTAGGTTAGCCAGTCCTCCTGACTCCGGCGTCAGCAAAAGTACAGCAGTTCAGAGTAACAGAGCACATACTGAAAACCAGAATGTGTTTTTAATTATAAAGAGGAAAGAGGGTTCCTTTGAAAAGGTTTCGCCATTCTATATTCAAAAGGGTCTAGAAGGAATAGCTGGAACTTTAAAATCAGTGAAGCGTTTACGGAATGGGACACTACTTGTTGAAACATCAACTGCTCAGCAAGCAGTTAACCTTCAAACAGCTAAAAGCTTGGGGGAATATACTATCGATACAGAGCTTCACAGCACCCTGAACTCCAGTAAGAGTGTTGTTACCTGTAGGGATCTCGTTGACATTCCTGTAGAAGAATTAAAGAGTGAGTGGCTCAGGAGGGAATTGTTGACGTTCAGAACATCATGAAAAGGGTGGATGGGAACCTGGTGAAATCAGACTCCTTCATTCTTACTTTCAATACCCCCAAACTCCCAGAACACGTGAAGGCAGGATTTCTTCGACTAAACGTCCGGTCTTATGTCCCAAACCCAATGTGCTGTTTTAAGTGCCAGCGTTTTGGGCATACAACTCTAGGGTGTGAGGGAGAAGCGATGTGTTGCAACTGTGGTACGGCTGCCCATGACGGAATTGACTGTTCGTCGCATGTCACATGTATCAACTGTTCTGAAAGCCACCCTGTTTGGAGTAGGGACTGTAGAATCTTCCTAGAAGAACGTAAAATACAAGAAATAAAAACAACTAAGCGTATCCCCTACAGTGAAGCCAAAAAGATCTTTAAGGCCATGCAGCCCCCCACATTCGTTACGTCCTTTGCTTCCATTGTTCAGAAGCCGCCTCTGAAGGTCGATGCATCTACACAGACAGAGGTTGTTAGTGTTGGCATGAACACGTGTACATGTCAGTGCACTTGCAAGGCAGCAACTGTATCAGAGCCTGTAGCCCCTCCTAGAACAGCAGAGAAAGGTACAGTAGCTAACATTGAAGAGCCCCAGGCATCTCCATTGCTGAAGCTGTTCCAAAGCCCAGCATGGTCATAAACACCCCAGCTCCGGTTCCAGCAAACCCCTCTAAACAAAGAAAAGCACATGTGAAGCAGCACCAACAGATTAAACCGGCTGGTAAACCCTCGGATCATGCTAATGTGGTCCCGCTAGACGCTTCAACAGACTCTTCCCCAGAGCTGATGGAGTCTGAGAGTATGGGGCAATCATCTCGCCCCAAGACTGAGCCTCCACCCGCTGCAGTCTCCCCACCTCGGCGGAAAGAGAGGCAGAAAATACAACCACTGTGATGGCTCCCATACTACAATGGAACCTGCAAGGGTTCGGGACACATGTGGAGGAAATACGTCTATTGATTCAGGATAGACCTATGTGTATATGTCTGCAAGAGACAAATTTCAGTGAAACATACATCCCTGAGCTACGTGGTTATGTCCTCCACAAAAAGGACGGCCTGAGTGGACAGAGGGCTCGAGGAGGAGTAGGTATCTTCGTCAACACAGACTACCACTCCTCGCCTCTCTCCCTCACGACGAATTTACAGGCAGTTGCAACATCAGCACATGTGCGTCGTATGCTAACAGTATGTTCGCTTTACCTGCCCCCACATGATGTGCTTGACGAAGAGGCTCTCAGTGATATTCTTACACAGCTCCCCCACCCCTTCATCCTCTGTGGTGATTTTAATGCACACAATATGCTTTGGGGCTCTGTGAGTACTTGCCCCAGGGGTAGAGCAATTGAGAGGCTTCTTCTGTCTACCAGTGCCCATTTGCTAAATACAGGTCAAAGCAAGCATTTTTGCATTGCATCTGGGTCGTTCTCTGCCATTGATCTATCGCTTTGCATTCCAATCGCCCACACTGCTGACTGGGAAGTGGTTGATGATTTACACGGCAGCGATCACTTCCCCATCCAGATTCACCTGCCACATGCAGTGGAACCGGAAACGAAACTGCCTCGATGGGTGCCCAGTAGAGCCAACTGGGCACTGTATAGTCAACTCGCCCAGTTTGAACATCGGGTCAGTGTCCAGGAATGGGTGGATCATATTACTGAAGTGATCCACCGCGCCAGTGAAGCGTCCATCCCACAGTCCACGGGACAACCGAAGCGGCAGCCTGTCCCTTGGTGGAGCGACGAATGCCGCTGTGCAATCAGGGCTAGGCGGAAGCTCTGCGTAGGTTCAAATGCCGGCCAACAGTAGAGAACCTTGCAGCTTTTCGGGTGGCGAGGGCAAAGTGTCGTCGGATAAGCAAGAAGAGGTCGTGGCAGCAATTCCTTAACACCATTAATCGTTCTACGCAAAGTTCCATTGTATGGGAGACCATCAGGAGGATTTCTGGGAGAGGTGGGAAGTGCCCTATGGCTGCTATAATGTGGAATGATACTCTCCAAACGACCCCAAAAGATATTGCCCAGTCTATGGCGGCTCATTTTGCAGATATTACTGCAACCGCCAGTCAGAATCCAACTCTCCAGCCCCACAGAGTGGCTGGGAGGATGAGTTTTGACTTCCCCTCACCCAGTACAGAAGAGTACAACTGCCCATTGTCCATGTGGGAACCGGATTCTGCATTGTGTGGGGCTCGTGATACATCCCCTGGTCAGGATAGAATCCACTATAGCATGCTGCGGCACCTCACTGGGAGAAATAAAGAAATCCTCCTCCGACTTTTTAATCTAGTTTGGATGTCCGGTCACTTCCCTAACTCGTGGCGTGAAGCAATTTTAATTCCTCTTTTAAAACCTGGGAAATACCGCACGTGCCTTGGTAGTTACCGTAGTGTTGCCCTCACTAGCTGCGTGGGAAAGACCTTGGAGCGGATGGTCAACCGCCGCCTTGTCTGGATGTTAGAATCCAGACAACTCCTTAGTCGCTTTCAGTGTGGGTTCAGGAGGTATCGCTCCACCTTTGATAACCTGGCCCTCGTGGAGGCGGCCATAGAACAGGCTTTCCTGCGCCAGAATCACCTGTTGGGAATATTGTTTGACATTGAAAAGGCATACGACACTACTTGGGGGCATCTTATCATCAGGCAGCTCCACGAATGGGGTTTTCGTGGATGTCTTCCCCATTTTATTTGGTCCTTCCTGTCGCCACGTTATTTTCGGTACCGAGTTGGAGATGTACTGTCTAGTCGCTTTAAACAAGAGAACGGTGTCCCTCAAGGTAGTGTTTTAAGTGTGACGGTCTTTGCTATTGCTATTAATAGTATTGTGTCTGTTGCGAAAAGTCCTGTGCAGTGTTCCTTGTTTGTGGACGATTTCTCTGTATTTTGCTCTTCTTCCAGCCTTCCAACGACGACTCGTCAGTTGCAAGTCACTCTCCGACGTTTGGATGACTGGGCACAGAAGAGTGGTTTCCAGTTTTCAACTGATAAGTCGGTGTGTGTTCTTTTTAACCGTTCTCGTTCCATTTTTGACTTGCCTGAGTTGAGGATGAGGGACACCGTTCTGAATTTTAAAGACACGGTGAAGTTTCTGGGGCTCACTTTTGATTCTAAGCTTACGTGGCTGCCACACATTAAGGAACTGAAAAAACGGTCTCTTAAGGCGCTGTCTACTTGTCTGCTCCGGTTTTACAGAGCCTTCGTGCGGTCCCGGCTTGATTATGGATGCATGGTGTATGGGTCTGCAAGACCCACTTATTTGAAGCTGTTGGATGTGGTGCACCATGAGGGGATTCGGCTGGCCACTGGGGCGTTCAGAACGAGCCCCATACCGAGCGTGTGTGCAGAGGCAGGTGAACCGCCACTTCACCTCCGGCGTCGTCTACTAATGGTGCGCCAGGCCTATCAGACATTATCCACACCATACACGCCTGCATACAACACTGTTGCTCAGCCTCCACGGGAAAGGCTTTTTCGCAACCGGCAACAAGCAACAAGGTCCTATGGGATTCGTGCAAGGGATTGCATTTTAGAGATGGGTGTGGCCGGTTTTAATGTTTCATGTCGAGGTTGGAGCATATACCCACCTTGGCCCCTCCAGACGCCCAGACTGATTTTAGATTTTGCAAATTATAAGAAAGACAGTACATCAGATTTTACTTTCAAATCTTTATTTTTTAACATTGTAGATAGGCATCATGATTTTACTGTAGTATACACTGATGGATCCCAACAGGGAGATTTTCTTGGCTGCTCAGTAGTGTTCCCCGAACGTGTCATCAGGATTCGCCTTCCCCAGGAATACACTGTTTTTTTCCGCAGAACTTCACGCGATTCTGGAGGCATTGGAGCAGATACGGTGTACTCACGGCAAAAACTTTATAATTTGCTCTGACTCAATGAGCGCATTACAGTCACTGCAGAACCTGTACCCAGCGGAGAAGTTGGAACAGCTGATTTTCGACCAACTGTACATCCTCCAACGACAGGGCAAGCAAGTGTCCTTTTGCTGGGTGCCAGGGCATGTGGGCATACGGAGAAATTAACAAGCTGATAGAGCTGCCAAGGACCCCTGCAGATTACCGGAGGTGACACAATGTTCTATTCCTTTGCAATGTACTGTTTCTGTGCTGCGGCGGATGTGTATAGAATTGAGGGAGGAGGAATGGCTGGCGGTGAGGGAAAATAAGCTGCGATTGGTGAAACCCACCATCCAGCCGTGGTGTTCCTCCTGCCGGTCACCTAAGCGTGACGAAGTGACCCTTACACGTCTTCGCATAGGGCACTGTCCTCTTACGCATGCCTTCTTACTACGGCGAGAGGAACCCCCACTGTGTGATGCCTGTG
The DNA here is from genome assembly GCF_023897955.1 of Schistocerca gregaria. Taxonomy (NCBI): domain Eukaryota; kingdom Metazoa; phylum Arthropoda; class Insecta; order Orthoptera; family Acrididae; genus Schistocerca; species Schistocerca gregaria. The sequence goes on along the minus strand of NW_026061892.1, from coordinate 270,166 downwards.
GCGTACGAATCACTGTACGCCACATTTTAGTTGAGTGTGATTTATATCGTTCTGTCAGGGCGGAAGTTAATATTAGTGGGGATCTGCCCTCGATTCTAGCCGATGACGAGGCGAGTGTCAAGGAAGTTTTAAGGTACTGTGATGTTTCTGGGCTTCAGCCAAAAATTTTTGGTTGGAATTTTTAGTGTTTTGCCGAGTGGCTTACCACTCCTTTTTATACTTGTTATAGGCCAGTTCCAAATATATGCTATGTGTTTCATTTTAACTCTTTCACCTACGTTCTCTTGCAGTTATTCTCTTTATGTGCTGCATTCCACTTTGCAACTGTTGACGTGCAAACTGCCTATGTAGCCTTTCACTTTTAACTTTAGTCCTATTTTAGCACTTGCTGCATTTTACTGACACTCGTCCGTTGTTGTTTCCGTTCGGGCGCTAAAGACTGCACTGTTGAGCGCCCATCTCCACCATATCCATCCATCCATCCACCATTTAGTTCGTCTTGTCTGGTCTTTGTCTACGTTTCTCTTGTTCTGTGTCGTCTGTCTTCTCGTCTGTTGATCGTTTTTATTCTCTGTGGGTGTTTTTAGTATTTGGAAAAAGGGACCGATGACCGTAGCAGTCTGGTCCCTTTAACCCCCACAAGCCAACCGATGAATGCGCCGGATGAAATGAACACCTCTACGATCTAAGTTGGCGTGCAGCTCGATATCAGACTGCAAAAGTAGGTCCCGATGGAAAATAACACCCTTGACCATATTTAAACTCTTATGTGGTGTGATGGTAATGTTAACATCCCCCAACTTGTCACAAACAAGCAACCTGCGTGACTGGGAGGACGATCCCGTTTTTATCAAAACTGACCTAGAGCGCATTTTGGACAAGCCCTCCACCTCCCCAAACTTGTCCTCCAAATGCTCTACATAGAACTGAGGCTTCACGGATACAAAGGATTCCCCATCAGCTCTGGTACAGACGAGATACCTGGGCGAATACATCTCATTGTCATTCATTACGTTCGTTCCTACCATGCTGTGGCCAGGAATGGGAACGATTTGGGGTCATAAACGTTAGCTTTAAAATGGGCTCTTCAAAGCTTAGACTCTGCTGGTGGCTGCCCACTAGCAAGAGATGATGTACCACGCTTCATTGCGGGACATCCGCCCTGAAGCCACCTACTCTGAGCAAAGGCCCTCCCCATGGGCGCCACCCAGCCACAGCAAGAGCCACCTGGCAGGATGACCATTGCTGGGAGTCCTGATGCCCCAGGGAGATGGGCATCTACTCCTTGGCATACATGGGGAGTAAACGGCGCAGGAATCAGTAGAGCGATCCCTGTGGTGTCAGCGGGCTACAACCAACAGGGTACATGGCGGCACCACCACAACGGACTGGCTACCGTGCTGGATCTTAGTTGCAAAAATGTATAAGGTCGTCGTCGCAGCTAAAAGCAACACTGCACAGTGCAGCATGGGAGTCGCACCCAGGGCGGATCCTCGCCCAAGAGATGGAAAACAAGTGGGACACCATTGCAACGACGAGAGAGCTGGCTAAAGGTCTCAATGCACGACAGATACAGTGCACCATGTAAGGCGCCCTTCCCCAATTGGCTCGCTCTTCAGAACAATTTAGAAAGATGGAGGTCAAACCCGAGAGGGGACCATCACATAAGGCCGAAATATTTGAGACTCCTTTTAGTCGCCTCTTACGACAGGCAGGAATAGCGCGGGCCTATTCTTACCCCAGCATCCGCAGGGGGAAATGCATCACGTAAGGTGTCCATCCCCAAATGGTATGCACTAACGGAAAATTTTTAAATGTAGTGGTTAAACCCCTTAGGGGACCATCACATTAAGGCCGAAACGTTGGAGACTCCTTTTAGTTGCATCTTACGACAGGCAGGAATACCGTGGGCCTACTCTTACCGCCCCCCACCTGCAGGGAGGGGCCACATCCAAATGAAAACACGTAATCTCCTCCCGATCTAATTTAGGATCCAGGCGCACCGGAAGACGGGAAAGAGCGTCAGCGTTGGCATACTGTCCGGTATGGCAAAAGTGAATGTCAAAATGGGACTTACAAGGGGAGACCGCCAATTGTGAAATTCAAATTCGATTCATACTGCGCATAATAAAAGCTCATGGCTAGAGGTGTAATGTGGCAAAGCACCAAGATGCATTTTTCAGCCGTTGTCGAGAAAATCGACAGTTAAAAGAAATCGTTGTGGTGAAATACTCTCTACGATTAATAGTCTTCTGCAGCGTAGTGGCGGAGCACTAAGCCCTCGGGTTCGTAATCCGAAGGTCGCTGGATCGAATCTCGCGCCATGCAACTTTTTTTATCATTTGTTTTTTTGTAATTCAAATGTATATATACTCATACACACACACACACACACACACACACACACACACACACACATATATATATATATATATATATATATATATATATATATATATATATATATAATTCCCGGCAATCAGTTGCAACAATTATGCGTATAATAAGTTGTTGAAAGTCGTTTGTCGTGGAAAAATAAAACTTGAAATAAAACACAATATCACAAATAATATTCAAGTTGATACAATTTATTGGTAAGTTCGGTATTCACTCGCCCATAATTAACAATTAGTGACCAGAAGTAGCTGGTGTATCGCACGAACCAGAGTGATAGTTATCATAGAAACATGGAAAACAGAAAACAGCACGACATCGAGCACATCTGATAAACGATGCGTTTTTACAAGAACAATTGTTTTTTAAATTATCTGTTGGGAAACACACCTGATTGACATTCTGAAAAATTGTTCTATAGTTCGTCAGGTTTGATGCATCCGGTGCGTATCGTATCATATCGGCAAAAATCAGAGAAGACAATTAGTGGTGGATGATGGATATATTTCAAGTATATATATATATATATATATATATATATATATATATATATATATGTGTGTGTGTGTGTGTGTGTGTGTGTGTGTGTGTGTGTGTTTGTGTGGGTGTGTGTGTACATTTGAATTACAAAAAAAAAACAATAAAAAAAAAGTTGCATGGAGCGAGATTCGATCCGGCGACCTTCGGATTACGAACCCAAGCGCTGTAGAAAATTATTAAGCATAGAGAGTATTTCACCACAACGGTTTCTTTTAACTGTCGATTTTCTCGACAACGGCTGAGAAGTGGATCTTGGTGCTTTGCCACAATAAACCTCTGGCCATGAGCTTTTATTATGCACAGTTTGAATCGAATCTGAATTTTACATTTGGCGGCTTCCCATTGTTAGATAGGAACAAGGCCCAGCACTGCAGTTTATGGGTCGCCATATCTGGCATCTGAGAGGTGTGGCTAAATAACGATGTTAATGGCTTATGGTCAGTGATTAACTGAAACTTCATGCCATTCAAGAAAGCGTGAAACTTGGTAACAGTGTAGACAATGCCCAAAGCCTCTTTTTCCACCTGGGAGTAATGAGCCTGTGTGGGACTAAGTTTGAGATGCAAACGCCGGTGACTGCTTGGAGCCATCCGCATTGTGATGGGCCAGGACTGCCCCCACCCCATATTTCGAAGCCTTTGTAGCCAGGACCAACGGCTTATTGGGGTCAAAAGTAGCCGAACTAGGCGCTGACGTGAGGAGGCCCTTCAATGAGGTGAATGCTCACTCGCATGCAGGCGACCAATGAAAAGGAACACCCTTGCGCAGAAGGTAGTACAAAGGGCAGGCTATGGTGGAAGCCCTGGGAATGAACCGATGGTAATAGGCAATCTTGATTTTAAAAAAAAGCTTGTAACTCCTTCAGTGAAGCGGGCTGCAGAAGGTTGACGATACCTAGGACCAAACTTCCTAGCAGCTGCACGCTGTGCTGAGAGATGGTGTAGCCCACATACTCAATGGACGATTGGAAGAAGTTCGACTTATGCAGGCTTCAATGCAAGCCCACGGACCTAAATTTGAGAAAGAGGGTTCGAAAGTTGTGCAAGTGTTCCTTTGTGCTGCAGCCTCTGACAATTATGTCATCCAGGTATTTAATACAATGAGGGTATTGTTAAAGACCAAACGGGGTGTTGACGAACGCCAGCCTTTTGGAGTCCTCATCAAGTAGTATCTGATGATAGGCCTCCGAAAGATCGATTTTCGAAAAATATTGGCTTCCCGCCACGTCAGAGGACAGTGCATCAGAACGAGGCCAGGGATAGGTGTCCACCACCAATTGGGAATTAATGGTGGCCTTGAAATCGCCACAAAGGCGTAATTTTCCCGAGAGTTTCCTGACAATAACGAGGGGCGAAGCCCACTCACTAAAAAAAATGGGAAGAACGACCCCGTGGGCTGTCAGCCGATCTAGCTCTGCTTTTACCTGAGGGCGGAGAGCCAAGGGGATCTGCCTCGCTCATAGAAAGCGCGGGCAAGCCGACGCCTTCAACGTTAAGTGATCTTCAAAGTTTGAAACCCGCCCCAGGCCCTCCTCCAAGATGTCCTTGAAGCCAGAGGTCAAAGAATCCAGTAATTGAAAGGGAACGTCTTCGGACACCAACTGTATGGTGTCTGCGATAGAAAAACTGAAAGCTTTAAAGGTATCCAATCCAAAAAGGCTAGCCGAGCTCGCATCACTGACAACAATGAAAGTAAGAGGTCGAGTGACTGATTTGTAAGTAACGTCGGTAGTGAATTGACCCAGTAGGGGAATGAACTGTTTACCATAACCTCTGAGACGCTGGTAAACTGGCGCCAACAGGGCGACCCAAGGTCGGAGTAAGTTTGTGCATTCAAAAAGGAAACTGCCGCGCCCGTATTTACCTGCAGTTGTAGTCGGCGCGACTGAACCGACACCTCGATAAAGAGTTTGTGTGCCGATGCGTTGGGAGCCTAGCCCGATGAAACTTCCTGAATGTCAATGTCCATGTCCTCTGTACCTGCTTCCTTCGATTCCTTTGAGGCTGAGCGGCAAACTTTAGCAATGTGTCCTTTTTTATTACATTTGCAACAAATGACCCAACGCTGGGGCAGTATGACCGATCATGATGTATATAGCACGACGCACAGGACGGTCGGAACTCTGTTTACGCGCCGTGCGGGAGCGGCCGTAACGGCCGGATTGTACCGCTCGCACGTCGTCCACCCCGGACGCAGTGGACGCGGCCGCGCCGCCCAGAACCGCCGCGACGTCGCACCACGCTTCCAACTGTTGATCGGCGGCGTGAGGAACTTCATACGATTGAGCAGTGGGCAGGACTTCCTCAAGGGAAGGGTCTTACAACCGCAGGGCCTATTGCTGGACTTCCCTATCAGGGACCGAACGAGCAATGACGTCTCGCACCATAACGAGGGCATACGACCTTCGCGACTGCTCCGTGACAAAATGACACTTGCGACTAATACCGTGCAGGGTAGCGGCCCAAGCCCGGTAAGACTGATGAGGCTGTTTCTTGCATTGATAGAACGCGACCCTAGCCGCCACAACATGCGTGCGGCGGCGATAATATGAAGACAGCAATGAACACAATGCGTCAAAAGACAAGGACGAGGGTTCCTGCAACGGCGCTAGCTGCCGAAAAACTTGACATACCTCCGCATCGGCAACATGAAATGCCTGCTAAATATGACGTTCATATGCGTCCTAATCCTCCTCCGTTTCGTCATACGGGGGAAAGGGAGGGGGGAACGGCGCTGGAGCAGACTGCGTGGAGAGCAACGCCGGAAGCGCTTGTTTCATGGTTGCCATGAGCTCCTGCTGTTGCTCAACCAAAACCCGTACTAAATCCTCCATGCCGTGGATAAGCTGCGAAACCGGAACAACGATGCAACACGCAAAAGAACGACCCTTCTCGTCGCCAATTGTGTACTAACACGATTCACGTTTTCCGTCGCACTTCACATAGTGTAGACCGGGAACTGTCTGGTAGGCATGCCCGATGTAAAACTGACTGGGCACGGCCCGTGCTGCCTGAGTTGTTGTTGTTCCACCGAATTCTCGTGTGCCCTCTGCTGGAGGGGACTTTACTTTCGGCAACTACTGTCCGTGATGCGCCGTGCCGATGTGCGCCTCCGTATTTCTTTATTGGTCTTGTAAATCGTGTTTAGGTACATATTTTGCACAAACAATGTAGGACAAGTCAGGTTGGTATAGTATATACAACATCATACACATTGTTATTTTGTAAAGATAAATAATTACAAATTATTCAATACATTTTGAATATTGATGACAAAATTAATATAATGAAATAAAATGATAGACTGGTTAAGAATATTTGAGCAGTTACACTATATTTTTCTGGTACTCTAAAAACTCAGGAACAGAATAGAAACAGTGGTCAAGCAAGTACTTATTTCAAATAAAATGGCATGTGATTGTACAGCATTATGCCAGTATGATACACCCCTCTCTTACAAATGTTTGTACTTACTGTATTGGCATGCAAATAATGCTTCTGCCTAGTATCATGAGGGTGTAATCACAGTTATACTTGAAGATATTACCATATTTTAAAATACTTCATTTTGTGAAATTTAATATTTCAAACATGTATAAGCAAGGGAGAGGCAGTATATTGAGATTTTTAAATATTGATCTAGAGGAGTCTCTGTACTTAGCATGGTTTATTATTCAAACAATCTTTTCCTGTAGCCTAAATGTTTTGTTTGTACCTACAGCCCAGTCTGCACTTTGTGTCTTCTCTGTGCCGACCCTCACCAATTATTTTGCTACCCAAATAACAAAACTCATCTATTATATTTAGTGTCTCATTTCCTAATCTGTCATGGACAATCAAAAAGTTTCCATTTGAGGGTGTTGCTGCACTGTGAAAGCAGCATATCATGACTCCAGTGTGGGTATAGAAGCACTAACATGTAAGTAATGTGTGGCATGTGTGCCTTTCTGAAGTGCATGTAGTAAATGCAGAAATGTAATGTATGGCAATGTTATTACCAAATATGTCCAAACAGGACCACATGCTGTTGTTCTTTTCTTGGGTGCTGAAGAACAAACACTGGTAGACATCCATTGTAGATTGAAGAATGTGTATGGAGTAGCACATCTGTTGAAAACCACCATTGTGGAATGGTGCATCAAGTTCAGGATAATATACATCCCCATATTGCAAACACCATATCACAGAAATTACATCAGCTAAAGTGGGAGACACTTGAGTACCCACCCTATAGTCCTGATCTTTACCTGTGTTCTTATCATGCATTTGGTCTCTTAGAAAGACCTTGAAGGATGAATGACTCCTGTTGGAAGAGGGTGTGCAGCAGGCAGTGACAGACTTCTTGACACAGCAGGACACAGTGTTTTACCAAATGGGCATCTTCAACATGGTGCATGCTTAGAATAATTGCCTCAGTTCTCATCATAATTTTGTCTTATTGGCACATGAGTAGTGGTCAAAATGTTTCTAGCCCTAGATAGTTACTGTAATGTCTCGCATAAACACCACCTTTTATGGTGACCCTTTATGGGTACCCAAGTCAAATTCCTCAGCTTCAGCTTCATTAGTTTTGCCACTAAGATGCATTGTATACTGTAGTGTAAGCAAAGTGCTGAATATTGGGAGAATCAAGAATTGTGCAGTGATTGAATATTTCATTTGAAGGGAATGACATACAAGGAAATTTTGGAAGACATGCATAATTCTATTGCAGCCTCATGCGCCATTTGAGAGAAGAGATAAAGAAAAAGAGGTGTGGAAAATTGACTCACTGAGCTCTTTTGCATCAGCTCAACATACTGGCACACAAAGCCCTCACAACATTGGAAACTCTGTGTGTCTGTGGGTTCAATTTGTTACGTTATTCTGCCATGTTCTCCAGATTTGACTCTGTCAGACATTTTTCTTTTCCCTAACCTAAAAAAATACCTCAAAGGATGATGATTTGACAATGATGTTGCGGTGATTGATGCTGTGAATGCTTTGTTGGACTCAAAATCAAAGACCTTTTATTTGAACGGTTTGCAGAAGTTATCTGAGCATGCCTGAAGTGTATTAGTGAACACAGATATTATATAGAAAAATAAATTAGTATTATGAAATTTCTGTCATTCTTTATTTTCTAGGCTAATTACTTTTTGAACCCTCCCCCCCCCCCCCCTTTGATTTGATCACCCTTTGTAATTCCCTCAGCATCTCCCAATACAATTTGACTACATTCCTTTATGCTTGTCTTATTTTTGCTGATGTTCATCTTAGAAGTTATTTTGATGTTATAGTAAGACAAGGCATAGAATTCATTATAGTATTGTTAAAAACAGCATTGTTTATTATACATGTTATCCTTTGCATGAACAGTAAAAATTAGATACATTTCATTCAGATTTATTGCCAGCTTGTTTCAACTATTGCCACAAGAGGTACAGTCACTTCAACGTAAAAATATAAGAAAAAGGAGAGACAAACATTTTTTCAAGGCAGGTTCTTGATCCTGAATTACCACAGCATTACATATAAATGTTTAGCAGCCAATACAATTTTTCACAGCACCTACCATTTCTTGTAATTGTACCCAAGATGTAGTCTGGAATGCCTGAACAATCATTTCAATCATGATCATTAATTACCCTTATAATGCAGTCAATATATGAAATACATACCTATCAATTTTTACTTTAAAACTCATTTGGAAAAATAATATAAATTATTTCTTTAGCAACAGTCCTTCTCTCACAAGCAAGGAAACTCACTAAAAACCATGAACACTTCATCCTGGTTACTGTAAATGTACTTCCCAAATTAGCTAATGAAGCAAAAAACACGATCAACTTTTACTTTTGTAGTACTCTATTTCACCCATAACAGTTCAATATACCAGATTGCAGACAAAATGTTCACCAAATCTTGTACTCTATCTGTAAAATGTTTGTATTTCTCACCCTGCTCAATAGGTCAGATACTCCAAGCAGTACACCCTCTTTAGTATTAATCAGTTCCCAAGGTAGCTTGATTGGAATCATTTCAGTTTATGTCAGAGATACTAATCCCATGTTACCTGTGACCTTAACTGTCTTGGGGTAATTTCCACGCTTCAATGTAGCAAGTTGTATCATGGTAACTGTAACTGAATGCAGAAAATTAACCACTCATATGATGAGGGGAACTGGAAATATAACAATAAGAGACAGAGTGTAATCCAATGAGCAATTATAGGTTCTGTCTCTCCTTTATACTTAAGCTTTATATTCAATTGCAGGTTTTTCCCATCATTTGAACTGAATAACCACGTCTCTGGGCTGGCAATCATAACACCAACACATTTAGGGACACCAGTTGTGACATTTCACACCTTCCAAAAGCACATAAAACTAGCCTGAAATTCAAATTTTGAAGATGAAAAATTTAGGCACAACATAGACACTGTAATATGCAGATGGAACACGATTCAGCAGCAGAAAGTTATTACTAAATTAGAGGTTGTTATAAAGAGAAGATCCCTCATTTTGTTTATATTTTAGAGCTTTTTTCCACTTACCAGTGCAAAATGAGGCTTTGAAAACATCACTCCAGAAAGACACATCCACACACGCTGACAAGGAACATACTTGGCTGCGGTTTACCTCCTCTTTATATTATCATTTTATTAAATTTGACTATGTGGCAATTCAATTTGATCCCTGTGTTTAGTCATATCTCTACCAATTCAGTTACAATTTTCTCGACAGAGAGAACACTGAAAATTAGCATAATATCTCTGCTAGTAGTTGGTTGGTTGGTTGGTTTGTGGAATTAAAGGGACAAGACTGCTATGGTCATTGGTCCCTTTTTCCAAAACTTAAAAACACCCACACAGAATCAAAATGAACAATGGAAACGACGACAGATGACACAGGACAAGAAAGACAGACAGAGACCAGACAAAAGGATTTAAAATTACACAGTGTGTGACTGGGGTTGGCCGACCATAGAGACAAAAAAGGAAAAGCCAACCATCGATAAACACATTAAAAACTCAGTCCAAAATCGTAGGCCAAAGGCCAGATTCAACACAAAAAAACATAACAAACACTCAGATAAAGTGATAAAAACCCTCTGCCTGAATAAAATGCAAAACTAAGCCTGCCATGGCAGTGTCATTTGTTAAAAGGGCAGGGAGCGGTCAGGCAGGGCGAACGTCTGCCTGAGCACAGCTAAAAAGGGACACTCCAACAAAATGTAGACCACCGTCAAAATGGATCTGCAGTGACATAAAGGTGGGTTCTCACATTGCAATAAGTGGCCATGCATCATCCATGTGTGACCGATGTGCAGCCGGCAGAGAACAACAGACTCCTTGTGAGAGACCCGCAAGCAGGAGCGCCACACCCCAGTAGCCTCCTTGATGGGGCAGGGTGCGCCATTCAGTGTCCCAAAGTTCGAAAACTTTGCAGTGTAAGACTGCTCGCAAATCAGTCTCTGGGAGGCCAACGTCCAGAGATGGGTTACTGGTGGCTTGTTTTGCCAGGCAGTCTACATGTTCATTGCCGGGTATACCAACATGGCCTGGAGTCCACACAAAGACCACAGAGTGGTCGCAATGGGCAAGAGTATGGTTGGACTCGTGGACAGCGACCACCAGATGAGAGAGAGGGAAACACTGGTCGATAGCTCGTCCACCACCAATGGGTTTTTGCCAGGTTTCAAAACGGGGGTAACAATGCTTTCCCACCATTGCGACGGATACTCACCCTCGACCCAGATATGGTTGTAAAGGTTGAGGAAGCGTCACTGGCAGTCCACTGAGAGGTATTTCAGCATCTGACAGTGGATGCGAATCTGGCCCAGGAGCTGCGGCTAGGGCACTGTGGAATTCCCACTCACTGAATGGAACATTTTAGGATTCAGGATGGCGGGTGTGAAATGAAAGGCTCCGATGTTCGAACCACCCTTTAATGGAGCAGAAGGCCAGTGGGTAATTCACAGAAGCGGTACTGAGAGCAAAATGGTCTGCTGAGTGATTTGCAATGATGTAGGTACAAACTGCTCCATTCAGTGAGAGGGCAGGGACGCTGACAGGGGTCTGATAGCCATAGAGGCACCTAATCTTGGCCCAAACATGCGTTGGAGAGATATGAAGGCCAATGGTGGAGACATACCATTCCTACCACTCCTGCTTGTTTTGGCGAATGATGCGGTGGGCCTGCGCATGGAGCAATTTAAAGGCGATGAGGTTTTCTAATGAGGGATGGCGCTTGTGACGCTGGAGTGCCCACCTGTGATCTTTAATGGCCTCGGCGATTGCAGGTGACTATCAAGACACAGTCCTCCACCGAGCAGACCCAGAAGAATGGGGAATGGTAGATTCTGCGGCAGTAACGATGCCAGTGGTGACCAAGTGAACCACCGCATCAGTGACTTCATTAGAAAGAGGCTCAATGGCGGCAGTGTTGGAGAACAATTCCCAGTCAGCCTTATTCACAGACCATCTGCAAGGGCGCCCTGAAGAGTGACGCTGTGGCAGTGACAGAAAGATCGGGAAGTGGTCACTACCACACAGGTCGTCATGCACACTCCATTGGAAAGACTGTAAGAGGTTAGGGCTGCAGATCGAAAGGTCGATGGTGGAGTACGTACCGTGCGCCACACTGAAATGTGTGAAGACACCATCGTTTAAAAGGGAGAGGTCGAGCTGTGCCAATACATGCTCAATGGTGGCGCCTCGACCTGTTGCCAATGACTCTCCCCACAGAGGGTTACGGGCATTGAAGTCGCCCAGTAACAGGAAAGGTGGCGGAAATTGGGCTATCATCACAGCCAGGACATGCAGATAGTAACAGCCTGTGGCGTCCACACCCGAACAGTGACAATAAGGGAGAAGAGAGTGAAGGACATAGATGCAGACGCCACCAGATACCCTTTCATAAGCTGCCCATTTCTTATAATAACCCGGATAGTCACAGAGGGCAAGGGTTTGCATCGCTGGAAACCAAGTTTCTTGAAGAGCAATGCAGAACAAAGGGTGAAGGCTGATAAGTTCTCGGAGCTCTGCAAGATGGTGGAAGCAACCGCTGCTGTTCCACTGGAGGATGACATTGTCCATGGCTGAGAAAGGCGTGAAGGGACTGGGGAGGCAGATTACGCCGTTGGGTCACTTGCTACCACCGATTCAGTAACCGCCCACGGGTTATCCGTTGCATCCGAGGGTCCGGCGAGATCCAGGTCTTCAGCAGGCTCCAGAATCTCGACCTCATCCTCAGATGCTGAGCTTGTATGAAGCAGTGGGACGGGTGCCACCGCAATGTCGTGATTCTTGGGAACCTTTTTCTTTTTCTGCTTTTCACGCTGTGCCTTCGGTGGTTCTGGCTGGTTGGGCTTCCCCAGGTCAGTCTCAGGGACAGACGACGACGGGGAGGCCCTACAACCAGCGACCAGTGGTTGTTTCAGGCACTTGCAGGTGTCCGCTTTTCCGGTGGTCGGAACTTGCAAAGGGATGTCCTTCCTTGTGAGAGGAGCCAAAGAAGTCTTACACTTCTCTGGCTGGGAAGTGGAAACTGATGTCCCTCATGGTTGGGAAGGGGGGGGGGGTGTCACCCCTGAAGTAGATGGAGCAGGAGCAACAGGGAATGAAGTGCCCCCCACAATGAAGGGGGCAGGTGGATCCTGACGGCACATAGAGCCAACTGTACGTGAAGACAGGGGAGTTGGGAGAACTGTTGTTGCAACAGTGGCATAGGTTGACGTCATTGGCACAGGATGGAGCCTCTCATATTTCCGCTTAGTCTCAGTGGAGGTCGTGCAGTCCAGGGTCTTATATTCCATGATCTTCCAGTCTTTCTGGAATATCCTACAGTCTGTCGAGCAGGGCGAATGGTGTTCTCTGCAAACACAGATAGGAGGCAGGGCACATGGAGTATTTGGATGCGAAGGACGTCCACAATCCCAACACATGCTGCTGGAAGTACATCGGGATGACATATGCCCAAACTTCCAGCGTTCAAAACACTGCATCAGAGGAGGGATATATGGTTTCACATCACAGCGGTAAACCGTCACCTTAACCTTTTCAGGTAAGAAGTCACCCTCAAAGGCCAAGATGAAGCTACCGGTGGCTACATGATTATCCCTCGAACCCCGATGGACACGCCGGAAGAAGTGAACACCTCGTTGTTCTATGTTGGCGGGCAGTTCATCGCCCGACTGCAGAAGAGGATCCCTGTGAAATATAATACCCTAGACCATGTTTAAACTCTTATGGGGTGTGATGGTAACGTAAACATCCCCCAACTAGTCACAAGTGAGCAACCCCTGTGACTGGGCAGAGGATGCTGTTTTGATTAGAAATGATCCAGAGCGCATTTTGGCCAAGCCCTCCACCTCCCCGAACTTGTCCTCTAAATGCTCCACAAAAAAACTTAGGCTTGGTCGACATAAATGAGTCACCATCAACTCTTGTACAGACGAGGTACCAGAGTGAATAATTTGCAGTGCTGTCTTTAGCCATACGTTCCTCCCACAGAGTAGCCAGGGAGGGAAATGATCTCGGATCATATTTCTTCCTGTTGAGGTTAGACCTCGATTGCTTAGAGACTACTGGTGGAGGCCCACCAGTGAGAGATGAAGTACCATGCTTCATTGCGGGTCATCTGCCCTGAGGCCACCCACTCCGACCAGGGGCTCTCCCCATGGGTGCCACCCAGCCACAGCAAAGACCACCTGGCAGGATGGCCTCTGCCGGGAGCCCTGATGCCCCAGAGGGATAGGCATCTACTCCTCGGCATATGTGGGAGGTAGCAGCTCAGGCATCAGGGGGCTACCACCGAGAGGGAACATGACAACCCCACCACAACGGACTGGGTACCGTGCTGGATGTCGAGTGTCGAATATCCATGTGTATCATGAGGGCAAAGATGGAAGTGCACAATGTATGTTAACCAAAGGACACTGCAGCTGATGTGTCCGGAAACTCGGTGTAAGTCCAACTCCATGACAACAACGAATGTGCCTGATCTTAGGGCAAGATGGATCTATAATACACCATGTAAGGTGTCCTTCCTTAAATGGTACACACTATCAGAAAGTTTTGAAAGGTAGTGGTCAAACCCCTGATGGGACCATCACATATAAACCGAAACGTTTGAGACTCCTTTTAGTCACTTCTTACGACAGGCAGCAATACCGTGGACCTGTTCTTAACCCCGAACCCACAGGGGGCTCTGCTAGTAGTAAGTGGTGTACACTTTAATCTTTCATATCAGATGTAACAGATATCTCACAGAAGTTGGAATTGCAATCACACAACTCCATTTCTGTGATTTAGAAGCAGTTTATATTGGGGTCACTATAAAACTACTTACTTGCTACTTCGTCCCTCAAGATATGCCCATACTTAGTCCAATAACTTGAAAGCCTTGTTGTTAGGCACATTTCAATCTTTTCAGTGTCCTAGAGCTTTGGTCATCCTGTGGTAGTTCAGTTTCAATGAGCCTGTTGCCCTCTTGTGGTCCATGTGATCATCATTCATGTCTCTGAATTTTAGATGCAACACTACTGATCTAAAGTTGAAGATCACAGCTGTTGATTTTATTTTGAATAGTCTATCATAAACCTGTTCTTATAGTAAAACAGTATAAACATGCAAAGACTAAGCTCCTCTGTCGTGTATCCAAATTGTTGTTCACCTAGAGGGGTGCTGGTGAGTATCCACAACACTGATGGCCTTTACACTCTATTTAAATAGGCCTCATTTCTTCTGCTGTCTTTGTATCAATGAGTTTATGTTAGTTCACAGTACATTGTATGCATCTAGTAGTGAGTTTGTATACTTGATCGAGTTCATACTGTATTGCCTCCTAATGGGATGGAAGGAGGAGTTTGGAATTGAAAAAAAAAAAATGCTATAATTGTAGCTCTGCACCACAAAGGCTTTCCTAGCAAGACAAGAGTAACAATATTTGGCTTAGCCAAATCTACAGTTGTGTATACACTGTTCCAGTTCAAGCAAACTGGTGTCAAGGCAAGTGTTTCACAATTTGGAAGACCCTAAGCAACATCATAAAGCAAAGGTCAGTTCATATGTATACAGAGTAAATGTGAAGACTCTTGCAGCATCTGAAATTAAGAACCAAGTAAACACTATGTGAGCAGCTCCAATCTTTGCCTTATCAGAGCAATGCCACTTATGTGAACATGACTTAAATGGATGGATAGCAGCCAAAAAACCTTTATTACAAAAACAAAAGAAGTTTAACTGACTGCAATGGGTACAGCAACATAAACACTGGAGAGTGCAGCAATGGTCCAAGGTGTTGTTCATGGATGAATTGAGTTTGAAATTTGGAAGCCATAACTGAATATTTACTCATTGACTTCGTAGAGAACATATGAAGTCATTGTGTAATGCCAATGGTGAAGAGTGGTGGAGGGTCGGTCATGGTGTGGGAGTGTTTTGTGGGTGATAGAGTCGGTTGTCTAGTGAGAATTAATGGAACATTAAAGAAGGAAGGATATTACACGATACTGATTAGCAATGCATTTCAATCTGGCCAGAGACATGTTAGTTGTGGGTTGTTCAACAGCAAGGCAGTGATCCCAAACAGGCTTCCAAATTGTGCAGAGGGTAAGTCAATAGAGGATAGAAATGTGGGAAACTGAAGAATATGACCTGGTCAAGTCAGCCACCTCCTCACTTAAATACCATTGAACATTTGCAGGATTAACTTGACAGGGAGGTCAGAGATCTGAGGTCATCAAATGTTAGAAATCTATGGAATAATTTACAGATGTGCTGGACTGTAACCTCTGCAAAAAATTACAAAATATTATTTCCAGAATGCCAATAGTCTGTGCAACTGTACTTAGTGTGAAGGGTAGATACTCTGAAGAGGCTACAATTTAAACTGTGTTGTATTGTACTTATGACAAAGAGAGAAAATATTTATTTTGTTGGCCTATTTAGTTTGTATAATGTAGTTGTAAATTAAAATAAAGTATACAGCTCTTTTCATAGGTGATCAAATACTTTTGACTGGTAGTACATACTTAGTACCAATACTGTAACTACAATAAACAGAAAATAAGCAAATATAGAGATCCTTGTCAGTGAATGTAATTTATTTACTAAACTATACAGGTAACAATGAAATGCTTATCATGTATTGTGCTGAAAAAAGAAAGTGTTATACCCTCATTTTATTGAAACATGATGTGACATCATTGTAGGAGTATATTACAACAAATTCAGGTCAAATGAAACACATGTCACAGTGAAGGGTGTCCAGTCATATCACTACAATGCATACCACTCTCTGATGGCAATGCAGGTGTGTAATTTACACACACAAATGATCATGAAGGTGCCATTTGGCCTGCAAAACATTGCCCCAAAGCATCTTGGGCCTTTTGTTAATATTTGGCAATGGTTCTTGCAAGCTCTGGAGAAAAAGTGTTTCCAGTTCATCATGTCCTGTATATGTTCAAATGATGTGAGATTTGGTTGGCCAGGGCAGCTGTTTTACATCACGAAGAGCACATTGTGTCACAATAGTCATATGTGGATGTGCAATGTCCTGCTGAAAATGTGCATCAACTAACAGTAAAAGAAATGGCAGCAGCTTGGGGGTAACAGCTTGTGCAAAGTAGTGAGCACTGGTTACTTTATCTTGTGGAAGCACCAAATGTGACTGAGTTGTAATTGATGGTCCCCCACTCCACAAAGCCTGGGATAGGAACTATGCATCACGGGTGACTGCACACTGGAATATGAAGCTCACAGGTCTGCACCATATACAGGTATATTCCTCACACACATAAAGACAGACAGACAGAACCTACTCTCAGCAATGACAACAACAGAGCACCATTCCATATTCAAGTTGACCCCTTCATGACAACCGAGTCACAATGCTTGGTGGTGTCATGTGTCAGTTGTAATCTGGCCAGAGCCACACATGATTGTAGTCCTGCTGCAAGATGATGACAAGTGTTCATCAGAGACAAGGGTATCATTGGGAGTGCCCCAGGGAAGTGTGATAGGCCCACTATTATTTTCTGTATACATAAATGACCTGGTGGACAGGGTGAACAGCAATTGCAGCTGTTTGCTGATGGTGCTATGGTGTATGGGAAGGTAGAGTGAATGTAGAAGGATACAAGATGATAGACAAAATTTAGCTGGTGTGTAAAGTAGAAACATGTAAGTTAATGCAGATGACTTGAAAAAACAAAACCCATAATATTCGAATACAGCATTAGTAATGTGCTATTTCACACAACCACATCATTTAAATACCTGAGTATAATGTTACAGAGTGACATGAAATGGAATGACCATATGAGGACAGTGGTATGGAAGACAAATAGTCAGCTCTGGTTTATTGGGAGATTTTTGAAAAAGTGTGCATCTGTATAGGAGACCACATAAAGGACACAAGTGCACACTTTCTGGAGTACTGCTTGACTGTTTGGGATCAGCAGTTTAAAATGAAGCACCAAAGCAATTCAAAGGCATGCTGCTACATTTGTTACCAGTAGGTTCAAATAACAAACAAATATTACAGAGATCCTTCAGGAATTCAAACAGGAATCCCTGGAGGGAAGGAAAAGTTTCTTTTGTGATACATACTGACAACATTTAGAGAACTGGTGTTTGGAGCTATCTGCAGAATGATTCTACTTCTGCCATCATACATTTCACAAAAGGACAACATAGATAACATATGAAAAATCAGAGCTCTTAGGGGGGGCATGTAGACAGTTGTTGTTCCTTTATGCTGCTAGATTTGTTACCAGCAGGTTCAAATAACAAACAAATATTACAGAGATCCTTCAGGAATTCAAATAGGAACCTATGGATGGAAGGTAACATTTGTTTTGTGCAAAAATATTGAGAAAATTTAGAGAACTGACATTTGGAGCTATATGAAGAATGATTCTACTTCTGCAATCATACATTTCACAAAAGAACAACATAGATAATGTATGAGAAATTAGAGCTCTTACGGGGGCTTGTAGACAGTTGTTGTTCCTTCACTCTATTTGCAAGTGTAACGGGAAATGAAGGGCTAGTAGAGGTACGGGGTATCCTATGTCACACACCATGCAGTGATTTGTGGAGTAAGTACACATAGATGTAGATGTAGATGTAGATGTAGATGTAGATGGTTCCCCACGATCCTTGATGACACCACATGTACCTCAATTTCATTCCTGGATTATGTTTGGTTGGCCACTGCTGTCCATGTAATGCATCAATCTTGACATGTATCTGTACTATGTGGAAGTCCTGAACCTCATCTACAGGTGAGGGAATGTTCCTCAGACCACTGTTGATAGATATGACACAGCACCAATACACTGTCAATACACTGTGCCCAACATGTGTAGCAGTCCACCAACACATCCATCCAGCTCCCTGCAGGTCCACAATGCATCCAAGTTTAAATGGTTGAAGCTGTTCAACAGGAGTATGTACTCACTGGCATGGAATCATTGTCCAGAAGAAATAATGTAGCAAACACTGTTCAACCCTAAACTCAGCACAGTTACTGCCCGCAGAATCAAAAGAGAGGCAACACAAACAGCCCTCCTGAGCATCATGACTGTAATGAATGAATCACTGGCACTGAAACCCTCAGTATGCACTTGTTATACCCACGTGCCACTGCATACAGTCCTTGTGAGTGTTGCATTTTTCTTCTTGTTGTGGTTTCCTGTCTGAAAATTGGTTTGATACAGCTATCCACACTAGTCTATTCTGTGAAATCCTCTTCTTATCTACATGACTACTGCATCTTAGATATATTATGGCAACTTGTTTTCAAAAAGAGAGGGGTTAACTGTTATAAAAACATACATTCTGAAAGCCATATAGCTTGTGAAAAGTCTGCACCCAAACACCTATTCAGATTTCGACCAGTACAATATTAGAAATAAAGAAAGAAAGAGGAAGCCACCGGGTAGACTTTTGCACAGAGCATAATTTAATCATAGTTAACACTTGTTTCAAGAATCATGAAAGAAGGTTGTATACATGGAAGAACCCTGGAGATACTAAAAGGTTTCAGATAGATTATATAATGGTAAGACAGAGATTTAGGAATGAGGTTTTAAATTGTAAGACATTTCCAGGGGCACATGTGGACTCTGACCAGAATCATTGGTTATGAACTGTAGATGAAAATTGAAGAAACTGCAAAAAGGTGGGAATTTAAGGAGATGGGACCTGGACAAGCTGAAAGAACCAGCGGTTGTACAGAGTTTCAGGGAGAGCATAAGGGAACAATTGACAGGAATGGGAGAAAGAAAGACAGTAGAAGAAGAATGGGTAGCTTTGAGGAATGAAATAGTGAAGGCAGCAGAGGATCAAGTAGGTAAAAAGATGAGGGCTAGTAGAAATCCTTGGGTAACATAAGAGATACTGAATTTAATTGATGTAAGGAGAAAATACAAAAATGCAGTAAGTGAAGCACGCAAAAAGGAATACAAACATCTCAAAAATGAGATCGACAGGAAGTGCAAAATGGCTAAGCAGGGATGGCTAGAGGACAATTGTAAGGATGTAGAGGCTTATCTCACAAGGGGCAAGATAGATGCTGCCTACAGGAAAATTAAAGAGACCTTTGGAGAAAAGAGAACCACTGGCATGAATGTCAAGAGCTCACAGATGAAAACCCAGTTCAAGAGTCAAGGGACTTGAAAGGGAAGCAGTGGTTGGGAAGGGAGTGAGACAGGGTTGTAGCCTCTTCCCAATGCTATTCAATCTGTATATTGAGCAAGCAGTAAAGGAAACAAAAGAAAAGTTTGGAGTAGGAATTAAAATCCATGAAGAAGAAATAAAAACTTTGAAGTTTGCCGATGAAATTGTAATTCTGTCAGAAACAGTAAAGGACTTGGATGAGCAGCTGAACAGAATGGACAGTGTCTTGAAAGGAGAATACAAGATTAACATCAACAAAAGCAAAACAATGATAATGGAATGTAGTTGAATTAAGTCGGGTGATGCTGAGGGAATTAGATTAGGAAATGAGACACTTAAAATCGTAAAGGAGTTTTGCTATTTGGGGAGCAAAATAACTGATGATGGTCAAAGTAGAGAGGATATAAAATGTAGACTGGCAATGGTAAGGAAAGCATTTCTGAAGAAGAGAAATTTGTTAACATCGAGTATTGACTTAAGTGTTAGGAAGTCATTTCTGAAAGTATTTGTATGGAGTGTAGCCATGTATGGAAGTGAAATATGGACGACGAATGGTTTGCACAAACAGAGAATAGAAGCTTTCAAAATGTGGTGCTACAGAAGAATGCTTAAGATTAGATTGGTAGATCACATAACTAATGAGGGGTATTGAATAGAATTGAGGAAAAGAAAAATTTGTGGCATAACTTGACTAGAAGAAGGGATCGGTTGGTAGAACATATTCTGAGGCATCAAGGGATCACCAATTTAGTACTGGAGGGCAGCATGGAGGGTAAAAATCATAGAGGGAGACCAAGAGATGAGTACAGTAAGCAGATTCAGAAGGATGTAGACTGCAGTAGGTACTGGGAGATGAAGAAGCTTGCACAGGATAGAGTAGCATGGAAAGCTGCATCAAACCAGTCTCAGGACTGAAGACCACAACAACAACAACAAATTTATATTAACAAAATCCTTTTCTCAGAAGTGCTTTTCATGTATAACAAATCTGCATTTTACAAGGGGCATCAAAATATCAACCTCACGCTTGCCACAAGTGGACCATGGAATGGTTCCTTTTAGAAGTTATCACCATAGATGTTAATGCATTTATTTCACTGCAAGACAAGATGATCAATTCTTGTTTTGAGGAAAGCAAATGGCTGCTCATGATTCCACATCTGCTATCACCTTTGCACTTCCTCTTCCATCTGAAGCTTACATCCACACATATCTTTCTTTCTTCAGATAAACAAAGATATGAAAATCACATGGAGAAAGATTTGAGTTGTATGGAGGATGGTGCACCATTTCCCAATGAAATCAGAGAGGCATACACTTTATACAATTGAGAGCATGGGGGAAAGCATTATTATGCAACAGGATGATTCCACCCAACAGCATTCCAATAGCCCAAGGTAAAGTGGCAAAGCCAACAGTGTAAACATTTCACATCTCCCCCACCAAAGAAACCCGAAACTGTTCGCACAAGTTTTGTTAAGGTCATGATGATTTTAATTGCATGAGGATGCTCACCTGCCACACTGCCAATTGGGCCAAAGGCTACGCCTCAGCAACTTGGTTGGGAAACATTGCAACATCCTCCGTAAAGCCTGGATCTTTCACTGTGTGATTATCATGTCTTTGGCAGTCTGAAGGAAGACATGAGTGGACATTTTTTCAGTTGGATGAGGAGTGGGTACTGTTGTGGGTCCATCAGTGGCCAATTGTGTTCTACAGAACTGGGATTGATTGTTTCATCTCCCAGTGGGATAAATATCTGAATTGTGTTATGATGGCTTTTGAATGGAACACTCCATGGCCCTGTCATGTCATGTGTTTGGTTTCCATTTGACTCCTCCTCATATAGGGTGTTCCATAAAGAATCCAATTTTTAATTCAATAAAAAAGCACTTAATTTATCTGAAAGTTGCTAGTATTAATATGTCAATATGAAACACAAAGACTGTAATTAAACATGAAACAAAATATTGGGCAAATGTCATCCATGACTTCATCCACACACATCCATTCTGTGGACAACATTTCTGATGACTCTAGAGCTAAGTTCCATGCAAATTTGACCCATGACACATCTAATTCCTGCCTTGAGGGATAGTTCATGAATTTTTCACCTTAATGCAAGATCTTACATACCGCCACAAAACAGTCATATAGTGTCAAATCACATGATATTAGTGGTCAGTTCTGATTGCCATTGCTAGAGATGAGATGAGCAGGAAATCTTTCTCTTAGCAACCTAGTTGTTTCAACAAGCATTGAGGCAGGTTGCCCCATCCTGTTGGATGTTTCACATTCACAGTCAATACTTGCTCTTGCAATTGCAGCCCTGAAAGCTGTGTTATCATCTGGCAATAACAATCACGAGCCACTGTCACTGCTTTTCCAATGTGGACTTCAAAAATGTATGGTCCATTTCGTCAGCCAGTGACTTGTTCTGGATGCAGGAGGGCTATGCGAGAGGCGTTCAATGAATTCAAAAGTAAAATTCTATGTACTGACTTGGCAGAAAATCCTAAGAAATTTTGGTCTTATGTCAAAGCAGTAGGTGGATCAAAACAAAAAGTCCAGACACTCTGTGACCAAAATGGTACTGAAACAGAGGATGACAGACTAAAGTCTGAAATACTAAATGTCTTTTTCCAAAGCTGTTTCACAGAGGAAGACTGCACTGTAGTTCCTTTTCTAGAATGTCGCACAGATGGCAAAATGGTAGATATCAAAATAGACGACAGAGGGATAGAGAAACAATTAAAATCCCTCAAAAGAGGAAAGGCTGCTGGACCTGATGGGATACCAGTTTGATTTTACACAGAGTACGCGAAACAACTTGCCCCCCTTCTTGCAGCAGTGTACCGTAGGTCTCTAGGAGAGTGTACTGTTCCAAAAGATTAGAAAAGGGCACAGGTAATTCCCATTTACAAGAAGGGACGTCGAACAGATGTGCAGGACTGTAGACCTATATCTCTAACGCTAATCAGTTGTAGAATTTTGGAACACGTATTACGTTCGAGTATAATAACTTTTCTGAAGACTAGAATCTACGCTGTAGGAATCAGCATAGGTTTCAAAAAAGATGATCGTGTGAAACCCAGCTTGCGCTATTTGTCCACAAGACTCAGAGGGCCATAGACATGGGTTCCCAAATAGATGCCGTGTTTCTTCCGCAAGGTGTTCAATACAGTTCCTCACGGTCGTTTAATGAACAAAGTAAGAGCGTATGGACTATCAGACCTATTGTGTGATTGGATTTAAGAGTTCCTAGGTAATAGAATGCAGCATGTCATTCTCAATGGAGAGAAGTCTTCTGAAGTAAGAGTGATTTGAGATGTGCCACAGGGGAGTGTTGTAGGATTGTTGCTATTCACAATATACATAAATGACATTGCGGGTGATATCGGAAGTTCATTGAGGTTTTTTGTGGATGATGCTGTGGTATATTGAGAGGTCATAACAATGGAAAATTGTACTGAAATGCAGGTGTATCTGCAGCAAATTGATGCACGGTGCAGGGAATGCAATTGAATCTCAATGTAGACAAGTGCAATGTGCTGCGAATATATGGAAATAAAGGTCCCTTATCATTTAGCTACAATATAGCAGGTCAGCAACTGGAAGCAGTTAATTCCATAAATTATCTGCGAGTACACATTAAGAGTGATTTAAAATGGAATGATCATATAAAGTTGATCATCGGTAAAGCAGATGCCAGACTGAGATTCATTGGAAGAATCCTAAGGAAATGCAATCCGAAAACAAAGGAAGTAGGACACAGTTAACTTGTTTGCCCACTGCTTGAATACTGCTCAGCAGTGTGGGATCTGTACCAGATAGAGTTGAGAGAAGAGATATAGAAGATCCAACGGAGAGCAGTGTGCTTTGTTACAGTATCATTTAGTAATCACGAAAGCATTACAGAGATGATAGATAAACTCCAGTGGAAGACTCTGCAGGAGAGACGGTCAGTAGCTCGGTACAGGCTTTTGTTGAAGTTTTGAGAACATACCTTCACCGAGGAGTCAAGCTGTATAGTGCTCCCTCCTACGTATTTCTCATGAAGAGACCATGAGGATAAAATCAGATAGATTAGAGCCCACACAGAGGCACACCGACAATCCTTCTTACCACAAACAATACGAGACTGGAATAGAAGGGAGAATCAATAGAGGTACTCAAGGTACCCTCCGCCACACACTGTCAGGTCAGGTGGCTTGCAGAGTATGGATGTAGATGTAGATGTAGATGTAGATGAAGACACTTCTCACTGTCAGTGCAAAGATTCTCTGTGCCCCAAACCTGGCAATTTTATTTGACATGTTGTTTATAACTTTAAGTTTAATATAATAAGCAGGAAGTGTGCCTTGTCACAGAAGGTCATTTTTTTATTAAAATCACTGTCGAATTCTTGTTTTGTGAATATCCAGTCAGCAAATATTTGTCACTTCAAATGGTCCATTTATCTCAGCTTATGTGTTGTTTGGGTCAAAAGGGAATGCAAATGCAGATCTTTTGTTAAAATTCAATGCAAATTTCTTCTAAGAAGGGCTCACTGCTGAGAACAGCAGTTAATTCACTTCACTGCACTTGTAGTGACACTCTCAATGACGACTGAGACATTCTGTAATAACTGACAAGAATGAGGACATCCAGATGATTTTACATTTCCCGTCGATCCTATACCTTCAAATTTCCTTACCAGTCTCTGCACCATTGACACATTAGGCAATGGCTACCAAAAATTACACAGTCTTCAAATGGTCTCCACATGGCATTCAGTGTACTTGAAATGCACTTTCAAAATCTGGATTGTGTGTTTATAAATGAATATGGGGGTTTTAATGCTTTAGAATGTTTATTACATTAAACTTACAGTTACAAATAATATGTCAAATGAAAGAGCATTTCAAACAGTTTTACCAAGAACCTTATAAATGTTCAATGTGAGCTCCATTTGTCACATGTCACACATCAAGTCTATAGTTGACTTCTTCCCAAACGCAAGGGGCCCAATGACAGGGCTTGCTTTGCATGGCCTCTATATTCACCCAACCTAATGCCATGTGACTTTTTTCTTTGGGACTTCATCAAGGATTGTGTGTATGTGCCTCCGCTACCAGCAGACCTCGCTGAATTAAGTAACCAGATTGAAGCAGCTGTTGCTACAATCACTGAAGACACACTTGTCAACATTTAGGAAGAACTCAGCTATTGACTTTATGTGTGACATGTGCCAGATGGTGCTCACATTGAACATTTATAAGGTTCTTGGGAAAACTGTTTGAGTTGCTCTTTCACTTGTCACATCATTTATAACTGTAAATTTAATATAATAAAAATTATAAAGTGTTAAAACCCCAATATTCATTTATAAACACCTTGTATATTTGGTGATAACAATTCACACAAATGTCAATTGACAATGACAATCAGTAATCATAATATCTTCAGATAAAAGTTGCTTAAATTTCACATCCAGCAACGTAACAAACCAAAAGAGCCCCTCAGTTTAAAAACTGCATTCATTATGGGACACCCTTTATAATCTATCTACTTCAGCCATTGTTGGCTACTTTACTGCTCATTTACTACTTTTTGTGTCTCATTTCCTAACCTACTACATTTTAGAACAACTTTAATTGATGATTATCTTATAAACTCGTTCCAAGATATTACCAACCCCATTCAGCTGCCATTCATCCTTAGTCTTCACAGTCATAATATTTTCTTTTTAAAGTTTCTTGTGCTTTACCTGTAAGTCTGTTTCCAGATTTGTCATTGGTTTTCTATACTGCCTGCTCAGTGTTCAGACTGAATAACATTTGGGATAGGCTGCAACCTTCTCAGATACTACTCCCCTTTTATGTCCTTTGACTCTTGTAACAGCAATCTGCTTTCTGCACAAGTTGTACACTACTTTTTGCTCCCTGTATTTTATCACCATTAGCTTCAGAATTTTAAATCTATGTAGTAGTCAGCAGTGTCAAAAGCTTAAATGCTTCATTAGACCATTAATTTTGTAGACTGCATAATATGCATTGAGTGTACATCCTTACAAATCTACAGATTCGTAAACTTGTCCAAATTGTGACTTCAATAAAATTCATGATGCATTGTTTTTCAGTAATTCCATGCCTAATACATGCTATAGTAGCTTATTAACAGAAGGAGCATTGAGAATGTTTCCACTTGTTTCCTGACAGGAAAAGTACTTGACTAAAAATTAAGACATTCTTGCAACTTTACAACAAATTATGTCAAGTACCTCCTAATTCATGTGACTGCTACAAAAATTCTGATTTGGCACATTAATATGAAAATGTGTGTGGTCTAATTACATGTGGAAGGTTGAGGGAAGAAATTCTTCAATAAACCATCACAAATGGCAATTAAAAATAAGTTACTTGCTCTAAGTAAGCAAGTATGCAAACTTTCTTTTATCAAAAATGTTATTTCTTTTGAGTCAACCTTCACACGTTGTAATGCACATGTAACAAATTGAATTTTAAAGGACTGCTAACTGTACTTTTATATTCCTTGCTATGACCCTCCTTTCTCCCAAATCTATTCAGTTTGTAATTGCAACTGACTGCTCTGGCATTAAGAGTTAAATGTATCACTTTACCTCAACCTCCTTTCTGTATAACTTCATCATAAACATGTAGATTTTCAATAGCGTGGTAAACATTCACATTGGACTTACTTACAACTGCGTCATTGTTCTTTGTCAACACTGGATAGTCACATGATAGACTGTTGGCACATGAAGCACATTGTCATCCATATTCATTATTTCATGTCACACAACTTTTAATACTCAATTAAGTGTATTTATAGTCTACATGTTGAAAAACATATCATAATTACACACATCAAAATACTCTATCCAATTTGCAGCTAACAAAAGCCTGTTACAAAATTGAACACCAAATTATGATGCATGTTGTCTCATGATGATTTAGTTAGTGTAAGGTTGAGACATTCTAGGAATTAGGCCCAATCCAACAGGTTCATGGGTAGTATCTTGCAAATAAATAACTTTAAAGAAGCATTTAACAAATTAAAACTGTGTGCCCATCCGAGAATCGAACTCGGGACCTTTGCCTTTCGCGGGCAGGTGCTCTACCATCTGAGCTACCTAAGCACAACTCATGCCTGGTACTCACAGCTGTACTTCTGCCAGTACCTAGTCTCCTATCTTCCAAACTTTATAGAGGCTCTCCTGCGAACCTTGCAGAACTAGCACTCCTGAAAGAAAGGATATTGCAGAGACATGGCTTAGCCACAGCCTGTGGGACGTTTCCAGAATGAGATTTTCACTCTTCAGCGGAGTGTGCGTCGATATTAAACTTCCTGGCAGATTAAAACTGTGTGCCTGACCGAGACTCGAACTTGGGACCTTTGCCTTTCGTGCGCAAGTGCTCTACCATCTGAGCTACCGAAGCATGACTCACGCCCGGTACTCACAGCTTTACTTCTGCCAGTATCTCGTCTCCTACCTTCCAAACTTTACAGAAGCTCTACCAGGAAGTTTCATATCAGCGCACACTCCGCTGCAGAGTGAAAATCTCATTTTGGAAGCATTTAACACTCTAGTACTGGGTGGTAATAATTAAAATCCAGCTACTCACAGATGTCCAGTGTGCACTGTACTAATCATGTGGCAGAAAAACTTCATAGATATTCTAAAGCATAAAAGCAGAACTGATTCAATGTGAGTCCAAATCTAGTAACTGTGAATGCAAGAAAGATGTATAGAAATATTTCCACATGAAGTGGGTTAGGAACTGGAGATGAGCAAAAAAGTTTGAACAAGACAGAAGGGCATGATTATGATTTTATTATTAAGCACTACTTACACAATTTGTTCAATATGAGCACTGAAGATGTCGACAAAATGCTGTATGGTATAAGATTTCTACCTGGTGGACAAAATTGAAATTAATTTTTTCCCCAATGTAAATTGGTTCTGAATTATCCCGTTACTGTATCTACTAAGTTTCACTGCCATACAGTAATTACAGACCACACTGGACCTCCCTTAGTAGCCACACTTCAGTTGTAATTACCTAGCATTTTACTCAACTTCAAAATCAGACAATCCCAGAAGCAATAAGAAGTAAGTGATAATACAGAGATAATAATGCAGTACTTAAATGCAGTATTTTCATGACGTTATGGGGACAGGACACAATTATCGATCAAATGCAATAATCATCCCCATTAAATTCCACATGGAGGTATATTTTGTAGTTAGTCATAAACATGTACACAGTGTGAGATATAGAACAGAACTAAAAACTAACATGGAGGCTCGGCAAAGCAATAAGATGGTGTTAATCATGGTCGATATGACATATCAACACCAAACAGCTGCCCCTCCCCCCCCCCCCCCCCCTGCAGTACTACAGAGTAACACCTGTGAGGCTTGAGTGGATGTCATGTTGGTGTCAGTAGTAGTCATGTGAGGTGACAGGCGCACAACCAGGATTTTCAACTCGGTTGAGGCAAAGTGCGGAGGCGGAGTGATTGGCGGCAGGTCCACCTTGTATTCAGTCAACCAGCAGGGGCACACAATGCATCAGCCGGCCCGAGAGCAGGCGTGTGGAATGGCCTGTGGTGTGGTGCAGGTGTGCCCATCCCAAATGTAGATTGAGCTGTCCTAGGAGAAGAACGCGCAAATTTCTTATGGGTCACATTCACGGGTGATGGACAGTCTATGCACTACACTGACATTTATTTGCCCATTGGAGGGCGAGGCCGCGGTATCTGTTAGGAGCACAAGCACACAGTCATCGAGGGTGATGATCAACATGTTGTCTACATAGTGTGGTGGCACGTTGCAGCACAGGTTGTATGTGGGAGAGCAAGTCTCCACCTTTGATGAAGTGGTGGCAAAACCCGCATGTAGGTGGATGACAATGTGCCTGGAAAACCTGCTAATGGTGATGACGAATCATGGGTTGAAAAAAAAAGTGCCATGGGATGAGGCAAAGTATTTTTCAGCTCCACAGTGGAAAAGTCATCAGGAGAGTCCGACTGAGAGGGCAGAGGGGCGTCGGAGACCACGAAAGCAGGTTTGAGCCCATGCAATGAAACAGTTTGAGGACAATCTTTAACCATAATGTCAAAGGTTGTCTCACTCTGCCAGAGTACTTTAAAGGGGCTGAGGTAGGATGATTGCAGGGGTTGCCTAATGGAATCTTCCCTGAGCATAACATGGAAGCAATTGTTGAGTGGGGGTGGCACATAAGTGTCCGGTGGGAAATGGCTGATAGGCGGGTGTAGTGGTGCATGTTTGAAGTGAGTGTGCATGCAACTAAGGAAATCTGGGTAGGGGGGAAAATTGTCGGGTGCTTGAGGCAGAATAAGTTACTCTAGTAGGACTGTGTTCTCCCCAAAAACGAATCCAGAGAGGGTTCCCTGTTAATCTGGTTTAAAGGTCGAATGGAGACCGAGTAACACTCATGGAAGTGCCTCAGACCAGAGGCAGTTGTGGCACCTGAGGACAGTTTTGACGGTGCAGTGCCACTGTTTAGCTAACCCATTGCTTTGCTGTTTTATGAACTTTTTTAATGCCGCAGATGTTACATAAAATGATGAAGAGGGCACACTCAAACTGCCGACCTCAGTCGAAGGTGATGGTGGTCAGGCAGCCGAACCTGGCAATCCATGAGGTGACGAAACCCTTGGCCATGGTTTCAGTGATGATGTTGAGTAAAGGAACAGCTTCCACCCAGAGAGGCGTGCGGTCGATTGTGGAGAGAATATATTTGTGGTACTCTGACAGGGGGAATAGACCTATAAGGTTGATATGTACATGACGAAATCTTCCTTGCGGAATGTCGAATTTTCCTAGTGGAGGGGAGGTGTGGCGGCCGATTGTTTTTCGTGACCAGAGACGTAGCTGCGTGCCCAGGTCTGATAGTCCCGTTTAATATTTTTCCACAAGAAATGCTCGGATACGAGCCTTGTGGTGGCGCGGACGCCAAGGTGAGCAAGGTTATGCAAGGCATCAAAGGCTTGCCTTTGCAGTGTGGGCGGAAACAACGGCCACAGGGTGCTGATACAAGAATTACACCACACCTCGTCCAAAACGCCAGGGAACTTGGATTTGGTAAACACAAGAGATGTTTGAGGATCTGCAAGGAGAGCTTGAGATTCCTCGTCAGAGTCCTGGAAAGTGGTCAGGTTGGCTAAGTCAATGATGCGTGAGACAGTATTGATCTGCGAAAAAAATCTGCGAGAATGTTTTCTGTGCCTTTGATGTAGCAAACGTCTGTTGTGAATTCAGAGACTAAATCAAAGTGGCGGAAACGTCGAGGAGGTGGGTCCCCGGGAGGGTTGTAGAAAGTGTCCGCTACTGGTTTGTGATCAGTAAGGATCAAGAAAGAACAGCCCTCGACGTCGAGGCGAAAGTGTTTGATGGCTTCATAGACTGCCAGAAGTTCCCTACCAACAGCAGAATATTTCTTTTGAGCTGTATACAGGTTTTTAGGGGAAAAATGAAGGAAAGAAACCATGTTACCTTTGCATTGTTGTAGTACTGCCCCCACCGCGAAGTCGCTGGTGCCTGTAATGATGAACAACTCGGCCAACAGGTCAGGATGGGCGAGTATTAAGGCGTAAGCTAAGGAATGTTTTAGAGCCTCGTGGGCCTCCAGCATAAGTTCAGTCCAGCGAACTGGCTTAAAGCCTGAAGTCTGTTTGCTCAACAGCAAGTCTGTCAGCAGGGCCTGCATGGCGACGGCAGAAAGCATATGTCGACGGTAGTAATTTATTGTACCTAAGAAACGTCTCAGTTCTTTGTAAGTAGCTGGAGGTGGCACTGACGTGATGGCCTGCACGCGGGAGTTTGGAGGCTGTATTCTGTCTGTGGAGACGGTGTAACTCAAAAATGTGACAGAAGACTGGCGCAGTTAGGATTTGTCCTTGTTGAACTCGACGCCATTGGAGTTCAAGGTCTGGACGACCGTGGATAAATGATTTTCGTGCTCTTCAGCCCAGTTGCTGAGAATGAGTATGACATCCAGATATGCAAAGCAAAACTTGAACTGTCGTAAGATTGAGTCAATGAAATGTTGCCATGTTTGTGCTGCGTTTTGCACACCAGACGGCATGAAGTTGTATTGGAAGAAACCGAGCAGGATGATTATAGCTGTCTTTGGAATGTCTTCAGATGCTATGGGAATCTGGTGATAGGCACGTTCACAGTCAATAACACTGAAGATTGTGGCGCCCAATAACATATGTGTGAAATTGTTCATACTCAGCACTGGGTAATTGTCCATGATGGTACAAGTGTTTAAGAATCTGTAGTCGCCACACATTCAGAAAAACCGTCTTGTTTGGTGATGAGGTGAATCGGTGAAGACCAGTTGCTGTCTGATGGCTGCAGAATACCTTCCTCCGAAATTTCGTTAATTTTCTGCTGGGCTGTGCACAACTTAATGGGGTTGAGGCGTCTAACCTTGTGCCTAATAGGAGGGCCAGCAGTGGTAACTATCTTGCGTGTCGTTCTGTCAGTGCAGAAGAAGCTGAGAACTGTGCACGAGACTGAGCAACGTCATGATGTGAAGTTTATGAACAAGTGGGGCGTGATGAGGCGTAACACTTAGTGCAAGTGGGAAAAGGCAGCACTAAAGTCACATGCCTATTACGTGAGTGCAGCATGTGCTTGTTTGGTGAGGTCTGCTGCGTGCGCAGTCCGGAGCGGGTCGGGCTGTGCAGCTACTGTCTGTTGTCAGCCTTGCCTTGGGTAACCGGCAAGGGCGAGAGAGGTGTTGGCGTCGCGCGGGGAACAGCAATGGCCGCCGAGTCACGTGGCTGGCGTGCGAGAGAGGGGAAATGTTTATCAACACGCGGGGCGGCTGCCTGTGTGGTGGGCGTGGTCGTATCTCGCGTGTGACTGTCACTAGAAGCACTGTTTGAAACACATGGCACTGAACATGGCGAGCGCGTCGGGGATGCAGTGTCTTTCAGATGCGAATCGTCACATGTAATTAATGTTTTTGGACTAACCTGCTGAGTCTCTGTGCTGGAGAAACATGATTAGGTGGCGGCACTGTGGACTGCATTTTCAGCGTTGAGGTTAGTGCCGCAACGAGCTTGTTGTAAGTGTGTGCTATTCATTGTTTCAGCTCGTCGTTCTCCCAGCGGAGTTGTGCTGCCGAGTCATATTCTGACAGTAGGTTAGTGGCACAGGTCACTATGTTGCCTAAGAGGGCAGACTACTCACCTACCAACTCACACGTCACAAAAGAAACGGAGTGCAGAACGTAAGTGCAGGAGCACAGTATCTGAGTGTTTGTGGGATGATGTAGCACTGAGCCCTGAACCACAATTGGAGAGAGTTTGTAATGTGACAAAAAATCCATACCGCGAATTGGTGCATTGATGTCAGCAATGGAGAAAGTCCACAGAAAACACAGATAAGGGGATAGGTGCACTGTAACTTTGACAGAGCCTGAGGTTTTTAACATTGATGCACTGACAGCTCGTAGAAGTGATCTCAACGGTGGAGAGGTGGGAGGGGCCAACGATGTGGATATGACAAACACGTCAGCGCCTGTGTCAATTAGGAAGACGAGCAGTGACAAAATGTCAGTCGCATATAAACGACCACTCGCCAGATGGACGAGTGGATGGAGTGCAATGTGTGAGGACGCCTGTGAGGTTCCCCACAAGACTTGGTGCCTTCTAGATCCTGTGGTCGGCGTTTGGGTGCTGGCAAGATAATCTACACTTCTTGGTATCATCACCGAAAATCTTGTGGTACCAACAATACGGATGAGCCAGATGTGGTGGTGGTAGTGACTGTGGCAGTGGAGGAGGCTTGTCCTCATTGATTTGTTCCAGGATGTATACTGGCATGTATGGTGCAAGGGCGATTCTTGAGTGCTCAGATGGAGGAGAGAGCGAGCTGATACTGCCAGGTGGTGTAGACAGTGCGGAGGTGGAGCGAGCTCTGCCTCTGCCTGCAGAGGGCCAGTAAAACGGAGCAGTTGTGCCAACTAGTGATGACTGATGTGCTGGTTGGTGTTGTCGTAGCAGTGCATACAGCTGGTCTGTGATGCGAAGACAAGAGCCGATTGATTCGGAGGAGTGCAGTAGCAGGTGAATCTCTAGGTCGGCAGGTAACTTCGCTGACCATACCACCCACAGAGTAACGTCTGGCATTGTATGTTCACTCACAAGTAATCAAAGGTGACGCCAGAGTAGTGAAGGAGTTCGGTCCCCCAGGTGCTTCTCGTACAAAATCTTGATGATTAATTCTTGTGGTGAGCAGGCAAGTTGGTCCAATATTGTTTTCTTTGCAAACTCGTACTTCAGTGGAGGTGGTGGCGAGAAGAGTAGATCACAAATTAAGTCCAATTGATCATGACATAGGAATTTAGAGCCGTCATCGGACACATGATGTAACTTGAACAGATGCTCCATAAGCACAAACCATGGTATGGAGTTGGCCTCATATAAAGGGGTAAGCTTCGGCAAATGTCTGGGGGGGAGGGGGGGATGAAGGCAGCTTCAGTGTATCTTGGAAGGCCTGCTGGTCCGTGGTAGGAGGAGCCGTATTGCAGCCTGGCACCATAGGTGTACATGTGTTATGGGCAAGCACGTTTGAAGCAATGGCTCGCTGCATTGGCATTGAGGTGTCGCGAGAACATGATGCAGCTGGCGTGGTTGTTACAGTGGGAACATGTGGTTGTACAACATGTGTGGTAGTCCTGTAAACTGGACCAGAGGTTAGAGGTACAGATCTGAAATTGTCCACCTCGGAACTGATGCGGAAGGCCAGCACAGCAGACACAGGCAGAACTGTGGGAGAGGTGAGTGGCTGAATGGTCAGTATCGGGGCCCCACGTGCATGTGGGGGGTTGGGGAGGGGGCTTGTGGGGGGGGGGGGGTACTTCGAGCGACAACAGTGTGAGTTTTCTGTGCACACCGGGAACACACCCAGTTTGGCCAGACTATAAATTACTGGTGAAACTTGCTGAAGATCACATTGTTGCGGTGAAACATTCCTGGAAGGCAAAGCACTGTAAGATGTGCTCAAGCCCACATGGTCAAAAACCTGAGCAACAGGTCTAGTGGGTGAGCAAGGGGAATTTGGTGCATGAAAATGTCCATCATTAGTTTGTGAGTGAGGCAAAACTGGAATAGGTTGGTACTGGTTGATAGCATGTGTGTTTTGCAAAAATTTCAGTGTTGCACATGGCAGGACTGTAACAGACAGTTTGGCCCATTGAAAGTCAAAGTATGTGTGCAAATGTAGATCACTTTGAACATTGCATGATTGATTGGTAGTCACACAGTTCTGAAAATTATCCACTTCACATTTCACATGTTGGTGAGACCTGCTAGTAGAGAGAGATATTCACTTGCAATTATCAATTTCTACATACTAATAATCTAAAGTTCAATTATGATCACTCCAGCCGAAATGCAGTACAAAATGCAAATGCAACACATGGAGGCAGAAAAAAGGAAGTGAGAAAAGGATGGAAGGAGAGAGGGATGCTATGGTTAGATTAGATTAGATGAGATTAGTTTTTGTTCCATAGATCCGTGCTGAGGAGATCCTCATGGATGTGGGACACGTGATTTTTTTTTTAGCTGAAATAACAATACTAATAGTATGAATATGTACAATATATCATTTGTTTCTATTAAAAAATTCCTCAATGGAGTAGAAGGAGTTGGCCACTAGTAAGTCTTTCAGGCTCCTTTTAAACTGATCTTTATTTATAACTAATTTTTTTATGTTTGTTGGTAAATTATTGAAGATGAGTTTTCCTGAGTAGTGGACCTCTTTTTGAACTATAATAAGTGCTTTTCAGTCCTTGTGCAGATCATTTTCGTTCCTGGTATTGTATGTATGAACTGAGCTGTTAGTTGGGAAAAGAGATATATTATTCAGGACAAGTTTCATTAAGGAGTAAATATACTGAGAGGTAGTGGTTAGTATACCCAGTTCTTTGAAGAGGTTTCTACCTGATGTCCATGAATTTACTCCACAAATAATACGTATTACATGCTTTTTGGCTCTGAAAACTTTTGTTTGACTTGAAGAGTTACCCCAAAATATTATACCATATGACATTATGGAATGAAAGTAGGCAAAGTATGCAAGCTTTTTCATTTTAATGTCGCCTATGTCTGCTAACACTCTAATTGCAAATACAGATTTGTTAAGGCATTTCTGCAGTTCTGTAGTGTGCTCCTACCAACTGAATTTATTATCAAGTTGTAGTCCCAGGAATTTAAGACTGTCAACCTCTTCTATCTGCTCATCTTCATACTTTATGCATATGCTGGGTGGAAACCTCTTAGAGGTTCTGAATTGCATGTAGTGAGTCTTTTCAAAGTTTAATGTCAATGAGTTGGCTATAAACCATTTATTAATATCCATGAAAATATCATTAGCAGATCTTACTAGAACTACACTCGACATACTATTTATTGCAATACTTGTGTCATCTGCAAAGAAAACGAGCTCTGCTTCTGGCAGTGTAACTGATGAGAGATCATTAATGTACACAAGAAAAAGCAATGGCCCTAAGATGGATCCTTGTGGGACACTACATGTAATTTCTTCCCATTCTGATGATGACGGATGACTTAATTCAACTAGTCCCTTGCACTGACATCCTTTGTTTCCTGTTGGCGAGGTATGACTTGAACCATTTTGCAGCACTGTCCGTGACACCATAGAATTCTAATTCATTTAAAAGGATGTTGTTGTTTGCACAATCAAATGCCTTTGACAAATCACAGAAAATACCTGCTGCTTGTAATTTGTCTTTTAATGAATTAAGTACATTTTTACTGTAGGTGTAAATAGCCTTCTCGAAATCAGAACCCTTCAGAAATCCAAACTGTGTTCTAACCTCACAAGAACATGCCTTAATTAAATTTGTTGATATTTCATCATAACCACTAGAATGCTTTGTTTTTAAAGATTTTATTATGGAAGTTATTTCTTTTGGTGAAGTGAGTGACATATTCATGTAGCTGAAGCTATTTGTAAAGGCTAGTTTCAGTAACAGATATGAAGTACTTGTTAAATAGATTTGCCACACTACACCCATCACTTACTAATGTGTCATCTACCCTTAATGCCATTTGCTCCTGTTCCTTTCTGGTTCTACCAGTCTCCTCTTTCAGTATATCCCATATTGTTTTTATTTTGTTCCCTGACATTGCTATCTTCTTCTCGTAGTGCATTTGTTCAGATGTCTGAATTACTTTTTTTAATATTTTACAGTATTCCTTGTATTTAGCTAAATCATCAACATTGGAGCTATTCTTGGTTGACAGAAACATTTTCCTTTTTGTCTTACAGGAAATCTTTATTCCTTGTGTAATCCATGGTTTTATTATAGAACTCTGTTTATTTGAGTAACTTTTAGAGGAAAACAGTTTTCAAACATGGTACTGACATTGTTCATGAATGTATTATATATTTCATTCATGTCATGAGCACTATAAACATCTTTCCAGTTCATATCTTTGAGCAGTTTTTAAACCCCTCAATTTTTGGTTGACTGACTACTCTCTTGTACTCAGATTTAGCAGTCTTGATAATCTGCTTAGGATTTACATCTAAAACAAGGAGCTGCATGTCATGATCTGATAGTCCATTTATTACAGGTTTTATGATATAATTTTGTTCCTTTGATTTGTCAATAAAAATGTTATCAATGGCTGTCCTTGAGGATTTAGTGATCCTAGTTGGAAAGTTTACAGTGTGAGTTAGATTGAAAGACTACATTACTAACTGCAGTAAATGTTTACTGGAAGATTGCATTAGAAAATCTGTATTAAAGTCACCAGCAATCAAAATTTCTTTGTTTCTTCCTGTTAAAAAACCCAAGAGAGCTTCCAGATGATTTATGGATAGATTATAATTTCTTGTGGGTGCTCGGTAAATAGTTACTATTGTATAGGATTTGTTATGGAACTCTACTTCTGTTGCACATGCTTCTAGATGCTGGTCTAAACAGAATTTATTAATGTGAATGTTCTTGAATTTATGGCAGTTTTTAATAAATGTGGCAACTCCTCCTCCATTCACATCTACTCTGCAGAAGTAGGAAGCTAGCTTAAATCCTGAAATGTCTAACATATCTATACCATTGGTCACTTGATGTTCAGAGAGGCACATTATGTCAATTTGGTTAGATGAATTCATTTCATGAATACAAATGAGTAGTTCATCAATTTTATTTCTGCGTCCCAGAATGTTCTGGTGTAATAAAGATAGCTGATACTGCATACTAATGGGATTATAACTGCTTTGGTGAAGATTAACTGGCAGTTTCTGATTACTTTCTGTTAAACATTGTTTAAATGGAGGCTGTATGTTAAATCTGACTCCTGTTCATCTGTTTTCTCAAACTGAGTGTGTCTGCCAATCTCTCTTAAAAATCGTTTTCTTTCCCCCTTCCCTATCCTAAAAAAGGCATCCCTCTGACACCTGTGACCACTGGTATTTTACCACTTGTGACAGTGCCCCCCCCCTTACATTTTCTGCAATCAACCCAGACAGTTTTCCCTTCCCTTTCCTATTGAGGTGAAGGCCATGCCTAGTGTAGTCCCACCTATCGATAGCATCCACAGGAATCAAACCAATATGGGACCCTAAATCTGTCCTAAGCAGCCACTCCAACTCCAAGTTCACCCTCCTGACAGAAGAGTTCAAATGAGGCCAATCATTGTGTCTCAACACAGCCACAAATCCCACATTCGTATGCCTCATTGCTGATGCTATCTTCACCAGGTCACTCTCTATGGAATATTCAGAGTCTCTGTCAGTGCTTTTTCCCGGACCACCCACTATAACCACGGCATCCTCCATTGTGAAATCTTTGCATAAAGAACCTACATCCTCAGTTACCTGACCCAGACCTTCACCAGGCTTGAAAAAGTTCGTGACCTGGTACTCTGGATCTAGATCTTCCTGGAGTAGTTGGCCAACACTTCTACCATTGGAGCTACCTTACAACAGAACTTCCTTTCTCTTTACAAATTTCCCTACCTTTTTCAAGTCCTTGAAAGCTTGTTGTGCCATTTCTACAGCTTCAGCTACATGAGGCTCATCCGATTCTGACTGAAGCAATAGGCCAAATCTATTTTCAAGATTTATGACAAAGCTGTCTGATGCTCTCCTTTGCCTGTTCCTCCTATTATCTGTTGCCACTTCCCAGCTCTGTTCACCCTTCTCCCTCTTTAACCTGTCCAGTTCCTCCCTTGCCTTGTCTAGGTCAGCTTGAAGAGCTGCAATTTTCCCTTCCTGTTCCAGTATTTTCCTGTCTCTGCTGCAGATCCTACAATACCACTGGTGAGCCTCATTTATGTCCCCATTTCCTATGCCACTACATTCGCCCCAATGAAAGAAACTACAGCACCAATCACACCACACCCCGGAACTAATGATCCTATGGCATGTCATACACTTCTCACTCATGGTAAAAACAGAAATCGTATAAACTGATTTAAGTACTGACTAAAACGTAAACAAAGGACCCTAGATACTATTCAGGCAGATATAAAGAAATTGAAAGATTACTAAATAAAAAAACTAGTCATTACATATAAGTTTAAGTCACTGTTTACTTACGATATGCGCACTTGAAATTAAGCCTAAAATCTGTGCTATAGGCACGAGAAGGAAAATAAATTTCTAACCCCATTTAATCTTCTTTAACACTACCACTAATATAACAACACTTATATTATATTTATACCCACAGCAAACGTTTACCTATAAGTTTAATTCACTGCTTCCTTACGATTTGCGTGCGTGGTAGTATCATGACATGAAGAAGCAAAAAATGAAGTAGTGTAGAAACATTAATCCTCCATTACTAGATTGATAATCCATGACACAGACACTCACATGGATGACATGTGTCTCCCACAAAATAAATGGTGTATATGGATGCTTTGAATGATGTGTGTGAATGATTTTACAAGTATTTTATTTAAATCCAAACATAATACACTTGTTATTGTTGTTGTTGTTGTGGTCTTCAGTCCAGGGACTGGTTTGATGCAGCTCTCCATGCTACTCTATCCTGTGCAAGCTTCTTCATTTGCCAGTACCTACTGCAACCTACATCCTTCTCAATCTGTTTAGTATATTCATCTCTTTGTCTCCCTCTACAATTTTTATGCTCCACACTGCCCTACAATACTAGATTGGTGATCCCTCGATGCCTCAGAATATGTCCTACCAACCGATCCCTTCTTCTAGGCAAGTTGTGCCATGAATTTCTCTTCTCCCCAGTTCTATTCAATACCTCCTCATTAGTTATGTGATCTACCAATCTAATCTTCAACATTCTTCTGTAGCACCACATTATGAAAGTTTCTATTCTCTTCTTGTGTAAACTATTTATCATCCATATTTCACTTCCATACATGGCTACACTCTGTACAAATACTTCCAGAAACAACTTCCTGACAATTTAGTCTATACTCATTGTTAACAAATTTCTCTTCTTCAGAAATGCTTTCCTTGCCATTGCCAGTCTACATTTTATATCCTCTCTACTTCAACCATCATCAGTTATTTTGTTCCCCAAATAGCAAAACTAATTTACTACTTTAAGCATCTCTTTTGCTAATATACTTTCCTCAGCATCACCAAATTTAATTCAGCTACATTCCACTATCCTCGTTTTGCTTTTGTTGATGTTCATCTTAAATACTCCTTTCAACATGCTGTCCATTCCGTTCAGCTGCTCTTCCAGGTCCTTTGCTGTCTCTGACAGAATTACAATGTCATTGGTGAACCTCAAAGTTTTTATTTCTTCTCCATGGATTTTAATTTCTACTACAAATTTTTCTTTTGTTTCCTTTACTGCTGGCTCAATATACAGATCGAATAACAGTGGGGTTAGGCTACAACCCTGTCTCACTCCCTTCCCAACCGCTGCTTCCCTTTCATGCCCCTTGACTTTTATAACTGCCATCTGATTTCAGTAAAAATTGTAAATATCCTTTTACTCCCTGTATTTTACCCCTGCCTCCTTCAGAATTTGAAAGAGGGTATTCCAGTCAACATTGTCAAAAGCTTTATCTAAGTCTACAAATGCTAGAAATGTAGATTTGCCTTTCCTTAATCCATTTACTAAGATAAGTTGTAGGGTCAGTTTTGCCTCACACGTTCCAAACTGATCTTCCCCGAGGTCAACTTCTAACAGTTTTACCATTTGTCTGTATAGAAATTGTGTTAGTATTTTGCAGACGTGGCTTGTTAAACTGATAGTGATAATTTTCACATCTCTCAACACCCTTTCCTTGGGATTGGAATTATTATATTCTTCTTGAAGTCTGAGGGTATTTCGCCTGTCTCATACATTTTGCTCACCAGATGGTAGACTTTTGTCATGGCTGGCTCTCCCAAGGCTAGCAGTAGTTTTCATGGAATGTTGCCTACTCCCAGGGGCTTGTTTTCACTTAGGTCTTTCAGTGCCCTGTCAAACTCTTCATGCAGTGTCATAGCTCCCATTTCATCTTCATCTACATCCTCTTCCATTTCTATAATATTGTCCTCAAGAACATCACCCTTGTATAGACTCTCTGTATACTCCTTTCACCTTTCTGCTTTCCCTTCTTTGCTTAGAACGGAGTTTCCAACTGAGCTCTTGATATTCATGCAAGTGGTTCTTTTTTCTTCAAAGGTCTCTCTAATTTTCCGTTAGGCAATATCTGCCTTACCCCTCGTGATATTGGCCACTATGTCTTTACATTTGTCATCTAGCCATCCCTGCTTAGCCATTTTGCAGTTCCTGTCGATCTCATTTAAGAGATGTTTGCATTCCTTTTTGTCTACTTCATTCATTGAATTTTTGTATTTTCTCCTTTCATCAATTAAATTCAATATCTCTTCATTTACCCAAGGATTTCTATTTGCCCTCATGTCTTTACCTACTAGATCTTTTGCTGCCTTCACTATTTCATCTCTCAAAGCTATCTAGTCTTCTTCTCTGTATTTCTTTCCCCTATTCTTGTCAATCATTCCCTAATGCTCTCCCTGAAACTCTCTACAACGTCTGGTTCTGTCAGTTTATCCAGGTCCCATCTCCTTAAATTCCCACCTTTTTGCAGTTTCTTCAGTTTTAATCTACAGTTCATAGCCAATAGAGTGTGGTCAGAGTCCACATCTGCCCCTGGAAATGCCTTACAATTTCAAACCTGGTTCCTAAATCTGTGTCATATCATTACATAATCTATCTGAAACCTTCCAGTATCTCCTCCTTTCATGATTCTTGAACCAAGTGTTAGCTATGATTAAGTAATGCTTTGTGCAAATTTCTACCAGGCGGCTCCCACTTTCATTGGATACCCCCATTCCATATTCACCTACAATGTTTCCTTCCCTTCCTTTTCCTACTGTCAAATTCCAGATGCCTGTGACTATTAAATTTTCGTCTCCCTTCACTATCTGAAAAATTTCTTTTATCTTATCATACATTTCATCAATCTCTTCGTCATCTGTGGAGCTAGTTGGCATATAAACTTGTACTACTGTGGCAGGTGAGGTCTTTGTAAAATAAAAAATGCTAAGTGGTGTGCAAATGATGAATATATTTTAAATTCTAAAAATAAATGTAAAGCTGCCTGGACTGTCATTAAAAGGGAAATTAATAATACCAATAAAGAAAAGAGTATCCCTATTGACTGCAATATTCTCAATCCATATTTTGTAAATAGTGTCACAACCCCACTCATCAATTCTGCCTATGATGCAGAAGCATTGCTCACTTGTGCAAAACAGACAAGAAGTGAGAAGTTCACTTGGACCTGAATCACATTAAATGATATTCTTAAGTCAATAAACAAATTAAGTAATTCCAAAACAGAAGATTATTATGGACTCAGTAATCTCATCATTAAATGTATAGCAAAAGAAATTGAAATCCCACTTCTCTCACTACCAAAGAGAGTAATTGGTGAAGGAATATTCCCCGACTGTCTTAAGCTCACAGTTATATTGCCTCTGTATAAAAAACGTGAAAGAAACCTCCCAAATAACTACAGACCCACTTCAATAGTACCAATCATATCCAAGTTAGCGGAAAATTGTGTGCATAAGCAGATATACAGGAATTTTGAAACCAACAAAATTTTAAATGAACAACAGTTTGGCTTCAGGTCACACCTGTCGATTGTAAAAGCAGTAGAAGCTTTGGTAAGCAATGTTTATGAAGGTTATGAAAAAAGGGTATCAATCTCTGGAACACTTATTGACCTAAGTAAAGCTTTTGAATCGGTGTCAGATGACATATTCATCAAAAAGTTAAAATACTATGGCATTGAAGATGGCACACTCTGACTATTCAGATCCTATCTAAGCAATAGGTTACAACTCGTATCTGCAAATAAGCAGAGGTCAGAAATACCCCCTTTAGAAAGAGGAATACCCCAAGGCTCTGTTCTGGGACCTTTTCTGTTCATTGTGTATGTTAATGACTTCTCGAATTACATACCATGTAAGAACATACTATATGCTGAC
The DNA here is from genome assembly GCF_023897955.1 of Schistocerca gregaria. NCBI lineage: Eukaryota > Metazoa > Arthropoda > Insecta > Orthoptera > Acrididae > Schistocerca > Schistocerca gregaria. The sequence goes on along the minus strand of NW_026061892.1, from coordinate 228,039 downwards.
GATATGACATTAATAAGTACAGGAGAGAACTTACAGAGTGTACTGGACAAAAATAGAAAAATGATGCAAATGGCTAATTACTGGTGTCAGGCTAACCAACTGTGCATAAATCAAACAAAAACAGGAGAAGTAATATTTAATCTCAAAGTAATTAAAAATGAAAGCAAAACAGTGAAATTATATTAAAAACAAAGATTCCAAGACTTACCAAGCGGGAAAGCGCCGACAGACAGGTACAATGAACAAAACACACAAACACACACACACAGAATTACTAGCTTTCGCAACCGATGGTTGCATCTTCAGGAAGGAGAGGGAAAGACGAAAGGATGTGGGTTTTAAGGGAGAGGGTAAGGAGTGATTCCAATCCCGGGAGCGGAAAGACTTCCCTTAGGGGGAAAAAAAGGACAGGTGTACACTCGCACACACACACACACACACACACACATATCCATCCGCACATACACAGACACAAGCAGAAATATTTAAAGGCAAAGAGTAAGGGCAGAGATGTCAGTCGAGGCGGAAGTACAGAGGCAAAGAAGTTGTTGAAAGACAGGTGAGGTATGAGCGGCGGCAACTTGAAATTAGCAGAGGTTGAGGCCTGGCGGATATCGAGAAGAGAGGATATACTGAAGGGCGAGTTCCCATCTCCGGAGTTCGGATAGGTTGGTGTTGGTGGGAAGTATCCAGATAACTCGGATGGCGTAACACTGTGCCAAGATGTGCTGGCCGTGCACCAAGGCATGTTTAGCCACAGGGTGATCCTCATTACCAACAAACATTGTCTGCCTGTGTCCATTCATGCAAATGGACAGTTTGTTGCTGGTCATTCCCACATAGAAAGCGCCACAGTGCTTTCAGCCGTTTGCAGTACCAGCACAGAAAGGCCATTTTGGTTAGTGTTAGAAGGCCAGATCAGTCAATCATCCAGACTGTTGCCACTACAACTGTTGAAAAGGCTGCTGCCTCTCTTCAGAAACCAAACATTTGTCTGGCCTCTCAACAGACACCCCTCCGTTGTGCTTGCACCTACGGTATAGCTATCCGTATAGCTGAGGCATGCAAGCCTTCCAAACAGCGGCAAGGTCCATGGTTCATGGGAGGACATATACACTTTATACACAAATACAGCAAAGTATTCACTAAACAATTTAAAGGCAATTTGCCTTTAAATATGTCTGCTTGTGTCTGTATATGTATAGATGGATGTGTGTGTGTGTGTGTGTGTGTGTGTGTGTGTGTGTGTGTGTGTGTGTGTGTGTGTGTGTGTGCGCGAGTATATACCTATCCTTTTTCCCCCTAAGGTAAGTCTTTCCGCTCCCGGGATTGGAATGACTCCTTACACTCTCCCTTAAAACCCACATCCTTTCGTCTTTCCCTCTCCTTCCCTCTTTCCTGAAGAAGCAACTGTTGGTTGCGAAAGCTAGAAATTTTGTGTGTGTGTTTGTGTATTATTTTATTGTGCTTGTCTACCGGCGATTTCCCACTTGGTAAGTCTTGGTATCTTTGTTTTTAATATATAAAAGTGGGGTAAATTAGATTGTCAGTAGGGTTTCTTGCAGGATTCTAGTGCGAGTTATTTATGAGATATCATATTGTACAAAGTTTCCACACTGACACTTGTCTGTGCCATTCAATGTGCATAGTTGCTAGGTACAATGTTCTTATGTTTGTGTACAGTGTGGTTGTATGTTACTTGAATGCTTCAAGACTTGCTAATCAGTTAACATGCGACAGTCCAAGGAGTAGGTCATCAATGGACAATGGGATTTACCGATGCATAATGAGTATACATACTCAATGTATGAAGAGTTTCAGAAAAACACAGTTCATTATTGTAAAATATAGGAGACAGTGTATCCCAATAGATCATCTTGACAATCAGTTAACAACCTCTTCAGCCAGTTACTAAAAATGGTAGAGTAGCACCTATACAATGTAACATAAGTAAACAAATTATGACAAAAGATGGGGAAATTAATGTTCTGGCTACTGTTTGCAGTTGATCTGCATGTTAGTTCCTGCAGAATCACAAGAGGAAGTGGTATGAGTGAGGCAAGTGTCTTACACGTTCTCCACTGACATATGTGCCATTCCTATCACATCTCCCTCCATCAAAAGCTACATGTAAATGATTATGAGAGAGGTATTAACTTTTATACATGGTCATTAAAACAGGATACTCCAGATGTAGCATGTATCTTGTTTAGTGATGAAGCCGTATTTACCAATCATGGCCAGGTAAACCATCAAAACATGCACTATTGGTCTGTTGACAATCCCTGTTGGCTTCATCAGGTGAAACATCAGTCTCCATGGAATGTAAACATTTGGTGTGGGGTAGTGAACAATCAGATCAAATGCCCATGTTTCATAGATGGGACGCTGAAAATGCAGAAATATATCGGCTTGCTAACAGACCACCTTTGACAGTTGCTAGAAGACATTCCTTTGCTGCAAACTAGGAGGAACTTGTGGTACCAACATGACAGTTATCCACCACATTGTGTACAAAATGCCAAAGCATGTCTTCACAAATTGTTTTGAAATTTTGGATTGGATGCAGAGGACCTGTATGTTGGCAGTACCATTCCTGGGATTTGATGCATTTTGACTTCTTTCTGTCTAAAAGAAAATACAAACTACACATGATGATATGCAATAACACAGTACTGCAGCCTTTTCAGATATCTCTGCTGAATGCTGGGCTGTGTACAGCAGTTATTCCATATCAGACTGGAAGCATGTACTGCCACTTCTGGTTGTCGTTCTCAACATAACCTGTGTTGGGCCATTTGTGTTGTTGCTGGTCAAAATGCACATAAATAGTGTATGCAGTTGTGTTGTTCTTTAGCGTGAACTGCCACAGGTATTATACCTGTGTCAGTGTGGAAACTTTTCAAAATACAATATCTCATTAACGACTTGCACTATAATCTTGTAACTAAAATCACTGACATTGTGATTTACTCTACTTTTAGTGTATTAATGAGAAGATGCAGTGTTCTATTTTTAAAAGTGCATATCTGCACAGGAAGCACTTTCTAAGTATTATCTAAATAGAAACATCCTGGCAGATTAAAACTGTGCGCTGGACTGAGATTCGAACTCTGGCTCTTTGTCTTTCGCGGGCAAGTGAACTACCAACTGAGCTATCCAAGTACAACTCACTATCCACCCTCACACCTTTAATTCTGCCAGTATCAATTAAAGGTGTGAGGGTGGGTCATGAGTCACGTTTGGGCAGCTCAGTTGGTAGAACATTTACCTGTGAAAGGCAAAGGTCCCAAGTTTGAGTCTCGGTCTGGCACATAGTTTTAATCTGCCAGGAAGCCTCATATCAGCACACACTCTGCTGCAGAATGAAAATTTCATTCCATATTATTACAATATTTTGATTTCCTAACAATATGAGCCTGTGACTACGAGTCCATTCTGTGAGAATCCTCTTCTGCAATATTTGTGCTGCAAGTTTTAAGTGATTCATCATGTACACAAATTACAAGTATAAAAAACATATGTTTAAAAAACTAATTCTGCTGTAACAGAAGCTGATATCATTATAGGTACAGAAAGCTGGCTGAAGCCTGAAATAAGTTCTGCAGAAATTTTTACGAAGTCTCAGACGGTGTTCAGGAAAGATAGATTAGGCAGAATTGGTGGAGGAGTGTTTGTGTCTGTCAGTAGTGGTGTGTCTTGTAGTGAAGTCGAAGTAGATACTCAGTGTGAATTGGTATGGGTGGAGGTTATACTAAACAGCCGAACTAAGTTAATAATTGGCTCCTTCTACCGACCCCCAGACTCCGATGATACAGTTGCGAAACAGTTCAGAGAAAGTTTGAGTCTCGTGACAAATAAATACCCCACTCATATGGTTAAAGTTGGTAGGGACTTCAACCTTCCCTTGGTATGTTGGCAAAAATACTTGTTCAAAACCAGTGGTAGGCAGAAAACATCTTCCGAGATTGTCCTAAATGCTTTCTCTGAAAATTATTTAGAGCAGTTAGTCCACGAACCCACGCGAATTGTAAATGGTTGCGAAAACACACTTGACCTCTTAGCCACAAACAATCCAGAGCCGATAGAGAGCATCATGACTGATACAGGGATTACTGTAGCTAGGTTCAATACAGTTTCTTCCAATTCCATGAGAAACAAACGCAAAATAATTTTATTTAAAAAAGCGGATAAAGTATCACTAGAAGCCTTCCTTAAAGACAATCTCCATTCCTTCCGAACTGACTCTGCAAATGTAGACGAGATGTGGCCCAAATTCAAAGATATAGTAGCAACAGAAATTGAGAGATTCATTCCTCATATATTGGTAAGAGATAGAACGGATCCCCTGTGGTACACAAAAAAGGTCTGAACACTGTTGCAGAGGCAACGGAAAAAGCATGCGAAGTTCAGAAGAACGCGAAATCCCAAAGATTGGCTAAAATTTACAGACGCACGTAATTTGACAGGGACTTTGATGCGAGATGCCTTTAATAGGTTCCACAACGAAACATTGTCTCGAAATTTGGTAGAAAATCTGAAGAAATTCTGGTCGTATGTAAAGTACACAAGTGGCAAGACGCAGTCAATACCTTCACTGCGCAGTGCCGATGGTACTGCTACCGATGACTGTGCCGCTAAAGCGGAGTTATTGAATGCAGTTTTCTGAAATTCCTTCACCAGGGAAGACAAATGGAATATTCCAGAATTTGAAACACGAACATCTGCTAGCATGAGTTTTTTAGAAGTAGATACCTTAGGGGTTGCGAAGCAACTCAAATCGCTTGATACGGGCAAGTCTTCGGGTCCAGAATGTATACCAATTAGGTTCCTTTCAGATTACGCTGATACAATAGCTCCCTACTTAGCACTCATATACAACCACTCGCTCACCGATAGATCTGTACCTACAGATTGGAAAATTGCGCAGGTCGCACCAGTGTTCAAGAAGGGGAGTAGGAGTATATCATTGATGTCGGTTTGCAGTAGGGTTTTGGAGCATATACTGTATTCAAACATTATGAATCACCTCGAAGTGAACGATCTATTGACACGTAATCAGCATGGCTTCAGAAAACATCGCTCTTGTGCAATGCAGCTAGCTCTTTATTCGCACGAAGTAATGGCCGCTATCGACAGGGGATCTCAAGTTGATTCCGTATTTCTAGATTTCCGGAAAGCTTTTGACACCGTTCCTCACAAGCAACTTCTAATCAAGCTGCGGACCTATGGGGTATCGTCTCAGTTGTGCGACTGGATTCGTGATTTCCTGTCAGGAAGGTCGCAGTTTGTAGTAATAGACACAAATCATCGAGTAAAACTGAAGTGATATCAGGTGTTCCCCAGGGAAGCGTCCTGGGACCTCTGCTGTTTCTGATCTATATAAATGACCTGGGTGACAATCTGAGCAGTTCTCTTAGATTGTTTACAGATGATGCTGTAAATTTACCATCTAGTAAGGTCATCCGAAGACCAGTACCAGTTGCAAAGTGATTTAGAAAAGATTGCTGAATGGTGTGGCAGGTGGCAGTTGACGCTAAATAACGAAAAATGTGTGATGATCCACATGAGTTCCAAATGAAATCCGTTGGAATTCGATTACTCGATAAATAGTACAATTCTCAAGGATGTCAATTCAACTAAGTACCTGGGTGTTAAAATTACGAACAACTTCAGTTGGAAGGACCACATAGATAATATTGTGGAGAAGGCGAGACAAAGGTTGCGTTTCATTGGCAGGACACTTAGAAGATGAAACAAGTCCACTAAAGAGATAGCTTACACTACACTCGTTTGTCCTCTGTTAGAATATTGCTGCGCGGTGTGGGATCCTTACCAGGTGGGATTGACGAGGACATCGAAAGGGTGCAAAAAAGGACAGCTCATTTTGTATTATCACGTAATAGGGGAGAGAGTGTGGCAGATATGATACGCGAGTTGGGATGGAAGTCATTAAAGCAAAAACGTTTTTCGTCGCGGCAAGACCTTTTTACGAAATTTCAGTCACCGACTTTCTCTTCCGAATGCAAAAATATTTTGTTGAGCCCAGCCTACATAGGTAGGAATGATCATCAAAATAAAATAAGAGAAATCAGAAGTCGAAGAGAAAGATTTAGGTGTTCGTTTTTTCCGCGCGCTGTTCGGGAGTGGAATAGTAGAGAGATAGTATGATTGTGGTTCAATGAACCCTCTGCCAAGCACTTAAATGTGAATTGCAGAGTAATCATGTAGATGTAGATGTAGATGTAGATGTAAATGCAACAATGCATGTTTGTTCCAATAATTAGAAATTATGGATAGAGAAATAGGACATTTTTGCCAAAAGCATATAAATGTACAGTATAATACCTTTCAGTGTAATACTGAGTTATTTGAAACAAAACATCTTCACAATGTGGTTGAGAGTTGTTTTTCTGAGAGTCGATAAGTGATTATGAAACGGTTACTGTACTAACACCTCATTTGAAGATGCTGCCAAGTATTGTGACTTATACAATGTAATACCATTATGTGTTATGTTTTTAACTATAGGCAGATTTATTTGACTAATAAATAATTTAATAATAATGGTATGAAATGACAAATCCTGATTGCATTCACAGTATAGAGTGTGTGTGTGTGTGTGTGTGTGTGTGTGTGTGTGTGTGTGTGTGTGTGTGTGTCTGTGTGTGTTTTTGTTTGTGCCTCTAAGCTTCTGTGTAGTGTGGTAGGATGAGATGAGATGGTCAATGGTGACATGACAACCCACTGCATGTGTGAGCATGGCAACTGCCACTGATTCCAGCAACCATGGAATGTTCTATTAACACTTATTTAATAAACTGTAAATGTCTTTGTAGGACTGCTAAATTCTACTACAGTGACCCAGCAGAAAATTCCTTAATAAGTGAACAAGTGATTGAATAACATTGAAAGAATGTATAAACAAAGAGGTTGTCACATGTGCAGCTGCCCGTATCTTCATTGTCAGCAGTGCATCCCTCAAATCCCAGCTTTTGCAGATGGATCTTGGTTTTGTTGTACTTATAGCCAAAGTCATTGTGGATCTGGTGCACATTGTTCAACAGAGCGCCAGCTCTGTCTTTCGCTTTGCATGGACTTGTCTTGCACAAATACAGCAGATTCTCAATGTTATGTCAGTCTGCAGATAAATGACAAAGAAGTGAGTATTTTACTTGTATAGCACTGCTACTGCAGTTTGCCTTGTAAAATGGGAACAGACAGGGCTACAAACCAACAGTGGCACAAGTGGTTGTATTATCTAATAAGAGAGAAAAAATAGACAGAAGCTCAATTTGTTCAGGAATAATGTAGTGCATCCACCCAGAACATCAGGTCTAAGGAGATGAGCATTGCAATGCAAAAGTGCTAGTACCAGCCACAAAACATGAAAAAGTTGAAAAATTGCATGCACTCTGTTACTATAGTATGTGAACACCATTCTTTGCCTGATTATCATAATTTTATGTTTCAGAGGAAAAGGTATAATTTTTGTCTTTAGTATAAAATCAAACATGTCTGATTCAAATGTTTTTAAAAGTGTGAGAGACAGAATGACTGGCAACAGTTTACCACCATGAGGCAAAAATCTTAATACTGCTGACAGACACATGTAATAGAACAAGAAACTATCCTACCATATATTATCCAATAATAATATATTAATGAAATAGAGTTGGGTATCCCTCAGGTTCCATCTATGATTATGATTCATACCAAAATAAACCACCCTAGTGTAACACTGTGTAACAAAGCAAGCTGGAGTCTGATTACCATGAACATACACGATTATAATCTGCATTTCCATAAAAGAGAAAGGCTGACACTCAGGCTTAAAGAATATAGCACCAGGTCTAATTTTGTGCTTAGTTTTATGTATGTAATTAATTCCCTAATTTATTTTGACCATTCCTAGTTAATACTTTTGTTACACAGTAAAAACCCGTAATTGTTTCATGACTTAAATTCTGTTGTTGACTTATAAACAAACATAAATTCTGTACTAATTATAAGCATTTGGAAGAAGAACTAGTAGGATTCTTTAAGCATTTATTTGGCTCTATTTGAAAACTTGTTAGCAAAGCCAGCCCTTAATTAATTTCAAAATAATCACCAAATTTGTTGACAGCACTGTTTGTGCAACTACATCTGTTAATTTCATTATTTAAACAAATAATTTGGTCTAACCTTTGTGATGGAAGAAACTGTTAAAAAGAAGGAAATTTTTGATGTTTTCAGTTAATTGAATGAGTTATGTTTTAACTGTAATTTCTGCAACTTAAATATCGAACAGTGTATAGTTTCATAGCCTATTATTGTGAGGGTATAGAAAGGCTCAAGTTTTGGTCCTGAGACAGTAATTCTATGGGCAATTTTATGACAGGAAGTCTATATCAGTTAGAGTAAAGCATTAACTTAACAGTGGAATGAGTGTAACACAGACAAGCCGTGTGTTAAACCAACGACAGTGTCTGTTCAGTTTATTTCAGAAATAGTGTCTCATGTACCTTACTATTCTGCAAGAACTGTGGACTGTGTGGTTAGGTATTTACTGTTCATAGATGCTCAACAGCATACTTTTGCAGTAGGATGCTGATGTTTGCCTGCAAGCTATTAATAAAGATTAATATTTACCAATAGTGAACAGGGCATATAACTGTGTAATATGGGAAAGGGGGGGGAGGGGGAGGTTGTGAACAGTGAAACATAACTGTGAAACTGTTGGCTACATCATTTATAGTAGTCAGTATAGAACTTCCACCTCCTATTTTTCAGCCAGTAAACAAAGCAGTACATTGACACCCAAGACTACCAATGAAGAAGTAAAGCAGGCAAACATCACAACTGATAGCCAGTGCTTGCATATGACTACTTTGTTTGGTTACATAACAGGCCATCATTAATAACAAATTGAAATTGTGACAAGCTGTTGGGAGATCTCATTTTCTGCTTGCACCTTTCACCATTCTGCTGACCTCACTTGGTCAGGGTATGGCCTAGAAAACATATTTTTTTTGAGATTAAGTGCCGAACTACTCAAATGACTGGACAGATCCTCCATACCTACTGATCACTTTAGGACTGCATGGTCTGTTAAAGCTGTGAAACTTATCCCATATAATTGCAACAAAAACATTTAATGCAACAAGTAAGACTCAACATCCCATTTTCTGTGGTGGAGTAGTTTTTCTCTGCTTTGTTCAGCTGACACAAGGCATAGCATGTTCAACCCCATCTGCCTACTGACTTAATGCACAACCAAGTGTGTAATTACTTGCATTGCAAGACATAAATAGTTTCCAGAATAAATAGTTTCTGGTAGTCCAGGAAGGCCAAGAAAGGTCCCATTGTGATATACCTTTTAGATTCTTAAAGGCTCCTTCCCATTAAGCTCCTCAGTTTAATTTTCTTCCCTTCTTGAGTAAAAGTGAGTGGCTAGACAATCTCAGTGCACTTAGAAACAAATTTCCTATAATAAATTGCTAGCTCAAGGCATAACTGCAATTCCTTCTGTGCACATGGAGTTGGGAAATTCTATATAACCTCCACAGTCCTAGTAGGTCATATTTCTCCAACCTCGTCATTAAAGGTACTAGGCACAACTGCCTTTCCCCTCCTCCCCTTTCTTTACTTCCCTGAACCATACTACATGTACAAAAGTAATACCAGTGTGCATAGCTATAACACCTGGAGAAAGGATGATCTTCACTATGCAGGGTTAAATCTGACTTTGGCACAGAAAGGGGTAAATTACACTGCCACAAAAGTCTTTGGTCACCTACCAAACAGCATCAAAAGCCTGACAGATAGCCAACTAACATTTAAAAATAAATTAAAAGAATTTCTAGATGACAACTCCTTCTACTCATTGGCTGAATTCTTAGATATAAGTTAAGGAAAAAAAAAAAACAACTTAAACATTAGTGTCATGCAATATTTTGTGTAGTGTAATATCTTGTACAGACATCTTATATTAACCTGACATGTTCCACATCATTACAAAGTATCATATTCATGATCTATGGAACAAGTATTAATCTAATCTAACCTGTACTTCTTTCCAAATCACAATAATGTCATCCAGATAAAAAAATCATTAATTTCAGTTTTAATCCTCATAATACTCTATCTCACAAATGCTGAAATGTGGCTGGTGCATTTTTTAATGGAAAAAGCATATTAATACTGGTAGTAGCATGATGGAATGGTGAAAGCTGTTTTTGGTTGACCTTCCAACAAATGGAACCACTCCACAGAGTCATCACTACAAAGTACCTGCATTGTCTCAGGATATATTCTGTTCTTATAATTTACTCTGTAATTGACCGATATGCTTTGTTCCAAAAGTACTCATGTTTAGTACAATCACTACTGGTGTACATCATGGAGAAGTGCTTTTTTCAATAACTGTTGGCTGATAAATTCCCTCATCAGAAGTTGGAGGTACCCAATAAGCTTTCTGATATACAGGCAGTTCATTCTCAACTGAGATTCTGTATTGTGATATTAGAGTGAGGCAGGTAAACAAGTCTTTGTATTCTACCAGTAACACTTCTGTCTCCTCAGCACGGATCTATGGAATGAAAAACTAATCTAATCTAATCTAACCTTTATAAATTAGCTACTTTTCCATGTAATGCAGTAAAACTCTCCAAATCCTCTTCCTGTAAGACCTCTAAATTAGCCATCCCCAACCCTTTAGATCAGAGGCAACCAAGAATTTGGCTCTCGAGCAATGTCCCAGCATACTATAGCGCTCAGCCTAGCTACACATTTCCCACACCACCACAGTATGCTGTCTTAGTGTGAAGAGGGGAAGAAGGGAAAACCACAAACATATCACATTAAATGAAAATGACTCACTTTTATATTTCACATTTCTCAGCAACATAGAATACAATGAAAACAAATTTTCACCTTTGCTTAATTATTTTGGGCATTCTGAAGACATAATTGTGTCTGGTGCAAATGCTGGCACACTGGCAAATGCAGACAATTTCACAGATCTTTGCACTTAGGTCACCATGTAATCATGACTTATTTAGTTTTATAATTGAAAAAATATCACATGCCATGAAGAAGTATGCACTCAAAAACACAAGCACACAAAGAAACACACGCATGGAAAAATAAGTTTACATGTACACAGAGAGAGATCAAAATACTGTAGCACTTTTCCAACCTCATTATGGGGACATGGAAACTGTATGTGAGGGAAACAATGTAGATGTCCTAGAAATTTTTAACATAAAATAGTTAGTCTTTAAAAGGGAAATTACATTGCTGATCAACCAGTTACATCTGCACATGCACAGGAACATTCTCAACTACAGTGGTAAACTGTCTCAAAAACAAATTTTAGACAATCAGTGTCCTCAAAACTTTTAGAAAACTATGCTTTTAATTTTTTCAAGGCCACAATGGGTTCTTGAAACATCATGTATTCTCTAACACAAGTGATCTTAGGGATCTCGACTGTGTGTCAGAATTTGTCCCTTCTACAATGCAATTTTCTTTTTAAATGCATCCAATCAGAAATAAGTTGTTTCTCACCCTGCAAGTATTACTGTGGGCAGTGTGAAGTCTTGTACAGTTGAACTGAAAGGTTTGGCAATCCATTCTCGAAGTTCTAATTTTCTCCTCCACCCTTACAAATTCAATAATATCAGGTTTTCTATCAAAAAATTGTTTCAGGCAAGCCCCTTGACTTAACTGACTGACAAAGAAACAATACATGTGGCTTCAGAAATTTTATTAATTGTACCACCAATGTCTTCAGATAATCCATGCTCACAAATTTAACACAAAGTGCTTCTTGATGTACAGAATGATAAATGTCATCTGTTGATCACTGTAATTTTTTGCTCTTTCATTGTTAACTAAATCTCTGAATTATTTCTGTGTGGTGTTCTGGTTTTGTTTTATAGTTAATTTCCAGTACCCATTAATTAGGCAACTGCATAATAGATATTGAGAATTTTCATCCATTCAATTTTAAAAGCTTTGAGGATAGCTTCAAAGACTGCCTCTTTTTGTGCAAACAGCCACTGGACATGCAAACATCCTTCACATCATAAAATAAGAAATGAGGGTAAACCAGTGCTGACACAATGATTCTGGCCAACTGAAAAGATTTGTGCCAGCTAAACATTGTCACACCGCAATTCTGAATGAAATGACCAGGTGTTTCCAAGAAGAACCAAGCAAAGCCAAGGCAGAGAGTGCCTCAGCCCACACAGGGGCCCACACAACCAGCTTTCCCTGAAGTTTGCCTCACCGTGGCTGTCCCTGCTTTAGATAAAATTACATCTACTGTTCCAAAATTATCTTCCCCGACAGTTATTACCAGTGTGCCGTGGAACTTCTGTCAGTTTCCAGTGACTAGAGGAAGCAATGTGGTGCTGTTGTGCAAGACTCCCATGTCCCCTTCATCATTGTACGTACTTGGAGGTGCTTTGCCAGTCTTCTTCTCAGTATTGCTGGCTGTGACAATCTGTCCAACTTCTTCTCCGAAGATATGGTGCTTTTTGGAGGAATTTTCTCTACTCTTAAAATGATTCTGTACACTCAGGATACTTTTAAATCAACCCTCCTGTATTTCACTTCCACAAATAGAACACCAAAATACAGTTTCACATCAATGAATCATATATCGTAAATCCAATGACTCCCAGGCCATCAGAAACTATTCATTAAAATAAATACTGTTCCAAAAGTCTCTCAAGACTCTCACCAGTCCACCATCCGCAACTCTAGAGAGTCGTAAGTGTCTTTTCTTTTCTTTTTCGCAATTCAACTGTTCCTAATAATGACTGACATAGCACCCTCATGGAGTAAGGTGTGCTTGCTTCCTAGTGCTGGTCATGTAACTTCTGTGATGACCAAGGCAACCACTCGCCCGCACCAATCAACAGTTCACCTTGTGGCATTCTCTTAATACACATCCACCCTGAGCACACACAAAACCGTTGCAAGGGAGACACTCTCCTGTTTCTCATGCTTGTACGTAAAATATCAGGTATGAGATTTTCACTCTGCAGCGGAGTGTGCGCTGATATGAAACTTCCTGGCAGATTAAAACTGTGTGCTGGGCCGATCCTCGAACTCGGGACCTTTGCCTTTCGCAGGTAAGTGCTTTGGGAGGTAGGAGACGAGGTACTGGCAGAAGTAAAGCTATGAGGTCAGGGCATGAGTCATGCTTGGGTAGCTCAGTTGGTAGAGCACTTGCCTGCGAAAGGCAAAGGTCCCGAGTTCAAGTCTCGGCCCCGCACACAGTTTTATTCTGCGAGGAAGTTTAAAATATCAGGTGTTTGCCTTAGCTCAAACATTCAATATTTCATACATATTCAATATGTACATTGACATCATACTTAATAACAATCCACTTCTTTGAGATATTCAGTTACTCCATAATTCTACATATATAAGCTCCCTCTTTCAGTTCCACCCTCAAATTCCAGGTGTCATGAACCCTTAAACGTTTTATCCTTTACCTTTAATCCTTCATGCTACTCCTTTCTTTGTTTGTATGGACTAGTACTATCCTATATAGCTTTCTGTGGTCTGGAGGAACTGTGGAGAAAATTTATGAGCTTGTTCTTTCCAACATCCAAAAATCTTAATAATGCTAAAGGTATTAAGAATTCAAACTTACGAGGATAATTCCTACCAAATGTGTGATTTCTATCACTATACTTCCCTTAGAAACAGTACTTATCCCTTACCTGTGGGTAACCTTTCTCTTGCCATTCTGGTAGGTATGCCCCTTTCTTCTTCCTCTGTTCTATGGCACAGGTCAATCCCCTTCTTGGTGCCCCTGTCGCATAGTATAGGTCAGCCTCTCTTTGGTGTGCCTATCTGCTCTCTTCTCCATTCCCTAAAAGCTGGGTGCACCCCCCCCCCCCCTACTTTATCCTTTGTGAGTAGGCCCCATGGTTCATCATGTCTGCTATCACTAAATATTACCTGGCAAAATTAAAATCTACTTCAGTATCCAATCTTGGTCATTAATACTTCACTTTGTATCCTACAGTCCTCCTTTACTTTTCAACCTCTCTACCATAGCTCTATATACCATTCATTACTTATCATATATACTTAAGTTATCAAAGGGTATACTATCTTTACTTAGGTTATCAGAGAGCCCCACTATTTAAGTTGTCAAAATTTTGAGCTTTCGCAACCCATATTTATCCTTTTTTCCCCCTAAGGTAAGTCTTTCCACTCCCGGGATTGGAATGACTCCTTAACCTCTCCCTTAAAACCCACATCCTTTCATCTTTCCCTCTCCTTCCCTCTTTCCTGCCGAAGCAACCCTGGGTTGCAGAAGCTCGAAATTTTGTGTGTGTGTTTGTGTCTTTTTTTATTGTGCCTATCTACCTGCCCTTTCCCACTTGGTAAGTCATGGAATCTTTATTTTTAATATATTAAAAACAAAGATTCCAAGACTTACCAAGCGGGAAAGCGCCGGCAGACAGGCACATGAACAAAACACACAAACACACACACAGAATTACGAGCTTTCGCAACTGGCAGTTGCTTCGTCAGGAAAGAGGGAAGGAGAGGGAAAAATGAAAGGATGTTGGTTTTAAGGGAGAGGGTAAGGAGTCATTCCAATCCCGGGAGCGGAAAGACTTCCCTTAGGGGAAAAAAAGGACAGGTGTACACTCGCACACACACACACATATCCATCCGCACATACACAGACACAAGCAGACATATTTAAAGGCAAAGAGTTAAGGGCAGAGATGTCAGTCGAGGCGGAAGTACAGAGGCAAAGAAGTTGTTGAAAGACAGGTGAGGTATGAGCGGCGGCAACTTGAAATTAGCGGAGGTTGAGGCCTGGCGGATATCGAGAAGAGAGGATATACTGAAGGGCGAGTTCCCATCTCCGGAGTTCGGATAGGTTGGTGTTGGTGGGAAGTATCCAGATAACTCGGACGGTGTAACACTGTGCCAAGATGTGCTGGCTGTGCATCAAGGCATGTTTAGCCACAGGGTGATCCTCATTACCAACAAACACTGTCTGCCTGTGTCCATTCATGCGAATGGACAGTTTGTTGCTGGTCATTCCCACATAGAAAGCATCACAGTGCAGGCAGGTCAGTTGGTAAATCACGTGGGTGCTATCACATGTGGCTCTCCCTTTGATCGTGTACACCTTCCGGGTTACAGGACTGGAGTAGGTGATGGTGGGAGGGTGCATAGGACAGGTTTTACACCAGGGGCGGTTGCAAGGGTAGGAGCCAGAGGGTAGGGGAGGTGGTTTGGGGATTTCATAGGGATGAACCAAGAGGTTACGAAGGTTAGGTGGACGGCGGAAAGACACTCTTGGTGGAGTGGGGAGGATTTCATGAAGGATGGATCTCATTTCGGGGCAGGATTTTAGGAAGTCGTATCCCTGCTGGAGAGCCACATTCAAGGTCTGATCCAGTCCCGGGAAGTATTCTGTTACAAGTGGGGCACTTTTGGGGTTCTTCTGTGAGAGGTTCTGGGTTTGAGGGGATGAGGAAGTGGCTCTGGTTATCTGCTTCTGTACCAGGTTGGGAGGGTAGTTGCGGGATGCGAAAGCTGTTTTCAGGTTGTTGGTGTAATGGTCGAGGGCTTCAGGACTGGAGCAGATTCGTTTGCCATGAAGGCCTAGGCTGTAGGGAAGGGACCGTTTGATATGGAATGGGTGGCAGCTGTCATAATGGAGGTACTGTTGCTTGTTGGTGGGTTTGATGTGGACGGATGTGTGCAGCTGGCCATTGGACAGATGGAGGTCAACATCTAGGAAAGTGGCATGGGATTTGGAGTAGGACCAGGTGAATCTGATGGAACCAAAGGAGTTGAGGTTGGAGAGGAAATTCTGGAGTTGTTCTTCACTGTGAGTCCAGATCATGAAGATGTCATCAATAAATCTGTACCAAACTTTGGGTTGGCAGGCTTGGGTAACCAAAAAGGCTTCCTCTAAGCGACCCGGTTGCAAAAGCTCGAAATTCTGTGTGTGTGTTTTGTTTATTGTGCCTGTGTACCGGCGCATAGGAGTGGGAGTTTGCATAGGACAGGCAACCTCTTGGTTCATCCCTATGAAATCCCCAAACCACCTTCCCTACCCTCTGGCTCCTACCCTTGCAACCGCCCCCAGTGTAAAACCTGCCCTATGCACCCTCCCACTACCACCTACTCCAGTCCTGTAACCCGGAAGGTGTACACGATCAAAGGCAGAGCCATGCGTGAAAGCACCCACGTGATTTACCAACTGACCTGCCTACACTGTGACGCTTTCTATGTGGGAATGACCAGCAACAAACTGTCCATTTGCAGGAATGGACACAGGCAGACAGTGTTTGGTGGTAATGAGGATCACCCTGTGGCTAAACATGCCTTGGTGCATGGCCAGCACATCTTGGCACAGTGTTACACCATCCAGGTTATCTGGATACTTCCCACCAACACCAACATATCCGAACTCCGGAGATGGGAACTTGCCCTTCAGTATATCTTCTCTTCTCGATATCCACCAGTCCTCAACCTGGGCTAATTTCAAGTTGCCGCCGCTCATACCTCACCTGTATTTCAACAACTTCTTTGCCTCTGTACTTCCGCCTCGACTGACATCTCTCCCCGAACTCTTTGCCTTTACAAATGTCTGCTTGTGTCTGTGTATGTGTGGATGGATATGTGTGTGTGTGTGTGTGTGTGTGCGCGCGAGTGTACACCTGTCGTTTGTTTCCCCCTAAGGTAAGTGTTTCCGCTCCCAGGATTGGAATGACTACTTACCCTCTCCCTTAAAACCCACATCCTTTCATCTTTCCCTCTCCTTCCCTCTTTCCTGAAGAAGCAACCGTTGGTTGCGAAAGCTAGAAATTCTGTGTGTGTGTTTGTGTGTTTTATTTATTGTGCCTGTGTACCGGCGCTTTCCCGCTTTGTATATATATTCTCACCTGCACCTTTGAAGTCCCCAAAGAAAGATCTTAGCAACTCCTATGGAACGGCAACATGTCTGTGACGGTTGTCTGAAAGGTGTGGTGTGTGTGTGTGTGTGTGTGTGTGTGTGTGTGTGTGTGTGTGTGTATGTGTGTGTGTGTGTGTGTATGTGTTTAGTATTAGTCATGTTAGTAGCTACACTACCCATCCTCTCCAAAAGTGATACAAACCTCCCATTTACTTTACATCTTGCAAAAGGAATAAAATTATTTTATAAAAATAGAAAATTATACACTATGATAACATAGCTGTTTACTCATGCAGTTTATACTATTTTTCATACACACATAAAGTACTCCATTCAGTTTATGACGTCTAAATATTACTTAGTTTGAATAGTACCATGATATTACTTTTATAATAGTATTATTTTCTATCTCTTTCATTCCATGTTTAGAGATCACTGTTTATCCGTGATTCTCTTAAATGAGTCAGTATCTTGTAGTCATATTCAGTCACTTAAATACTAACATGAAAGGATAGTTTAAGAGGTTATGAATAGATTACAGAACAAAGATTTGAAGCCAGTATGGTGTAGGAAAGCTAATGTGGAAGTAACACTGAAACCAACTCAGGAACTGATGGTCATCACTCCACCCATTAACAGAAAATGTTAGCATCCCTGGGGGACAGACATGACTCTGTCCAGATCCCATGGACCTGACATTAACTTCATTTGAGCAAATGCAGAACAGTACTTTTTGTTAAATTTTGTGAGAAAGTCTCCCAACAACAAAACAATCACCACTTTACTAGGTAACCCAACATTAGGTAAAGTTATTCTATTTTCTACTTTGTCATTGACAAGTTTGAATTCTTAATCCATAACCTTGCTAGCATCATTAGGTTTGGGAAAAGCAACAGTCACAATGTTTCCAGATATTATACTCTTGGTAACTTCTCGATCTATAATTAGTTCAAAAGTTCCACCAGACTACTTACATTTGTAATGTCAAAGTTGACTATTTTTTCCCTGACTTTTCGTACTTCATTATTTACACGCAGACTGACAATGAGTGTACTAACAACTCATGTATTAACCTCTGGCATTTGCAACTGAGTAATAGACCATGTGCTAACACCTGGAGTTTTCGATTGAATAATAGATATTACTTCCTTAGTTAGATATGTACTCTCTTTCAAGATACTCATTCCCAGTCTTAAGGCATTACATTCAACATTACATACATTTTCACAAGATTCTAATTTTTCATTAAGATCGGGTTCTTTGTTGTTACACTTGTCTTCAATATCAAATTCTAATTTCTGGGTCAACTTCAGAAATTGGTCGTCCTGCTTTTGGCATTTAAACATTTGATTTATATGAAATTAAAGAATTACTTAATTCATTCTTCACATCTAATCGTAAGTTTTCCATTTTATCTGGTCATCCAACTTAGCACTTTGGTTGTCTATTCTAGCATTTAGTTCTTGTCTCTGGTTATCTAATTTAAGGCTTAGTACTGTAATTAAATCTGCTACCTCAGTCCAGTCTGGCGTTTCCTTTGTTAGAGTCATTGCCATGATTGGTTCTGAAGTTTCCCCAACTTTCTGAATATTATCCATCTCTCTACTTTTGAAAGGGCATGGCCAACATCCTTCCCCATCCTTCCCTAATTCGATGAGACTCATGACCTCGCTGTCTGGTCTCCTCCCCCAAACAACCCAACCTTTCTACTTTTATTTGACCTCATAATCATCTAAACTAAAATACAATATGTGTACAATAACTACACTCACAATTTATAGTCCCTCTTTCACTTTTATCGAACAGTTATTGGTTTTCGCTCACGCGTCATAAAGGTCTAGGCTGCGTCGGTGACCATGTGTAAAATTGGCACTAGTGAACATCACAGGTGCTGGCAGCATCAAATGGTTGTTGTGGCATCGACTAGTTACTCTCAGTTGCTATGGCAACTCAATATCTTTTTATTTTGATTCCTGTTGTGAAATTCCGCACTTTCAAGTCCTGATCACCTCGGTCGCCACGTTCTAATCCTTTCGTGGATGACAAGAGACAGTGCGGTTTTGCAGTTTACTTACACATTGTGTGTGCAGCCAATCCTTTTCTTTGGGTTATCAGCTACATTGCTCTCACCGTTTAATTCTTCTCTGAAGACTGTATCAGGTTAAGTGAAATCTCATTAACCAGCTCTATATTCTTGCAATAAATTATGTACTTGTTGCCTCTTGTCAGTTACACAACAGTATATTTTCGACTCTCATCTCAAAGTAACAATTATTATGTACAAACTCCAGCAAGCCAACTGGTTCCAAGATAAATGTTAGAATCTACTATACATTCATACAGTTACATAGGTTCTGCCACATGCAGAGCCAAACATAATGTAAAGTCTTTCTATATAACACACTCTTCATCTGTCTCTTTAACAATCCTCATGACACCACACACCATGGAAATTATCCAGATACTCTTTGACTTTTTGATATAACTTCTAGGCCACTGCTTGTAATCACTTGTCAGGGCTGCTCATCTGACACAGCTCCTAGCTCCTTGTGACAGCTGTCCTTCCTGCACACACAGACATGTGTAGCACCGTAAAAAGGCTCTCTCACCCTTGTCATTAAAATATTGGGTGTTTCAGAGGTGGAGAGCCAAGTGTTTCTAGAATTTACCACAAAATTCTTGAAGCAATACAAACTCCTCTCTCTGTATCACACTCCAATACATGAAACACCACTCCTTGTCAGCCTCCTAATTTTCCTCTTGTGGCAGCACTACACATAATATAATGACACGGTAGCTTCCCCATGCCTTGTTGCACTCTGTCCCAGTGGCCACACTCACAGCTTAAATGTCTACACCTGGCTCCAAAGCAGGCCTTTTTTGGCAGTTTCCCCCAAATTGAAATACACCCCATTAAGCTCCAATAAGTGCCAATTGATTTCAGTTTCGCTATGATACTTCTTAATCAGAAAATCCAGTCCCAGCATCATGCTGCAACCATTGCCTACACAAAAGTAACACTTCCATGCAAGCCCCGAAATTACTGTCTCCTTCGTAAAAATTCAAAAGTGCTGATCCCAGCAAATATAAATTTTGCCCCCTATTCCACACAACTTGCAACATGGTGGTTTCAGCATCATAGCCTTCACGATGTCTGAACTCATCACAGATACTGAAGATTCTATGTCCAATAGCATTTTATGCCTGCTTTGACCCACCAATTTCATTAAGCAATGCTATTAGTTCCTCCAGCCAGGAAAGAGGGACTGGTTAGGATGCTTCCTTCCAACCTCTGTACATAAATAGTGGCATATGTAAGTGCATAGAATCAAGAATGATTTGTCAGAGAAAATTGCATGGGAAAATGTTATTAAAACTTCTCGGAAAGTTTTCAGACTTATATTTTGCTAAACTCAGACTGTGGCACATGTGTACACAAATCACTGCCTCCCTCACCTGGCACAGTCTGTGGGTCTTCAATGTACTGCACTTATGTAATCTCAGTCTTCAGGTTGTGGACATGCCGCTGGGAGTAGAAGAGCAGCCCAATGATGATGGTGACCAGAATGAGCAATGTGGTGATTCCGGCCATGACGCCCCCTTAGCTGACCATCTTTTGCTCCTGCTGTTGGTACAGTGGGATGCCACAGTTGGGACCTGGTGTGTAAAGTAGCAATCGATTTACCATACAGTTCTGTCCAGTTGTCACACTTATCATATTCCCACAAGTTTGTCACATTCTCTGGAACATGTCGATGTGTGTATCAGGTTACCAAGATAATGCTACTGACACATTTCCTAATGGCTCTGACACGAAAGAGGAAAGGATGCTGTCATCTGAGACACAGGCCACCACTTTCCACCAGTGTGCAGAGCTTGTGAAGTTCAAGTGCTGGTGTAAATGCATTTCATTTGATCAGATTCTATAGAATGTCCTGTTCATCCTGAACACCCTAAATAATTGTTTGTCCAGAAACTAAATGAAATATTAATCAAGCAAATGATGTTTACCTACTAGGGGACATAAACCAGCTTAATTTCCTTTCTCACAACTTCATTTGATTTGGTAGAAAAATATGAATAGCAGCATATTTTTAGGGTTCTGTACCTATGTCTGTAAAAATGGAAGCCTTATAGGATTACTTTGTTGTCCATCTGTCTGTCTGTCTATTTGCCCAACTAGCAAAAAGACTTTTCCTCTGGAACAAGTAAACATAGCAAATTGATATTTATGTTACATACTAAGTTCTACAGTCCATTGATGGTGTAAGGATGTAAAGATCTATGTGAATGCAATCAAAAGCTATCACTATTTATGTATCATATTTTGATACTCCTTAACTCACTCCTTCAAACCTACAGGTTGGACTAGAATCACAAAACTTGGCAAGAAGCAAGTTTTCACAGTACAAGTAAAGGAAACAAAAAGAAAGCAGAAAATTGTTAATTTGTAATTATATCAGACTAATGAATATTTCTTTTTTTATTCGCTATCCACTTCAAACTTAAAACATTTTCCAAAGTTCTGGAATTCATAGATCTGACATCTGACCAGCATCGTTGTCAATAATAGGCAAACATAGTTGAGATTCTCAATTCCTGGGATTGATGAACTGCCTGTACACATAATTAAGTTCATATGGAACCCTCCACGTGAGAGCCCCACTCACACCAGACCAACTTTTTAATAAATAGCACAGTATATTTTTTGTTTGGTAATCCACTTCCTCTCTTCTGGACATGTTAAAAAATATATGACTGTACCACTCACAGAAACACTGCATTACTAAAAATGAAACACAAAATAGACTTTATCCTTCCTGATCTAGCACACACGACAGGAGCCCAAGGTAAACAAACTATTGCGCTTGGCGGCACTGACAAAGGGATGGAAACAAAAGACAAATGTACACTGTTCAGTCAGTCAACCATCTTCTGTTAAAGGTTGATGTGACTGCAACATACACCAATTGAGAGAAAGTTGAAATGCTATTTATCTGTGGACAACACAAATTAAAAAACAGAAACGAGAAGCTTATGTCCATGAATCAGCATGGGTTTAGAAAGCATCACTCATGAAAAACTCAGCTTGCTCTTTTCTCACATGATATACTGTAAGCTACAAATGAAGGGCAACAGGCAAGTCCATATTTTTAGATTTCCAGAAAGTGTTTGATGTGGTGCTCCATTGCAGGCTGTTAAAGAAGATACGAGCATGTGGAATAGGTTCGCAGATATGCAAGTGGCTTGATAACTTTTTAAGTTATAGAAACTAGTATGTTGCCCTTGACAGCAAGTGTTATTAGAAAAAAGGGTATTGTCAGAAGTGACCCAGGGAAGTGTGGTAGGACCACTTCTATCTTCTAGATACATAAATGATTTGGCGGACGAGGTGGGCAGCATTCTGCAGTCATCTGAAGATGATGCTGTGGTGTACAGGAAAGCATTGAAGACAAGTGACTGTTGATACAAAAAGCTCTAGAAAAAATTTCTAGTTTGTGTGGCGAATGGCAGCTGGCTGTTAATGTAGAAAAATGTAAGTTAATGCAGATGAGTAGGAAAAACAAACATGTAATGTTTAGATACAGTATTAGTAGTGTCCATCTTGACACGCTCATGTCATTTAAATGTCTGGGCATAACACTGCAAAGCACTATGAAATGGACTGGACATGTAAGGATTGTGATAGGAAAGGCTAATGGTCAACTTTGTTTTATTGAGAGAATTCCAGGAAAGTGTGGTTCATCTGTAAAGGAGACCACATATAGGACACTACTGCAACCTATTCTTGAGTACTGCTCTAGTGTTTAGGATACATACCAGATCAAATTAAGGAAGGCATCAAAGCATTTCAGAGGCAGGTAGCTAGATTTGTTTCTGGTAGGTACTAACAACACAGAAATGATACGGAGATGCCTTTGGAAATTCAAATGGGAATCCCTGGTGGGAAAGAGACATTCTTTTAAAAGAAACACTACTGAGAAAATTTAGAGAAGCAGCCTCTGGAGCTGACTGCAGAATGATTCTGTTGTGTCTGACATACATTGTGCATAAGAAACACAAAGGTAAGATACAAGAAATTAGAGCTCATACAGAAACCAGAACAAATACAGTTGCTTTTATCTCATTCTATTTGTGAGTGGAACATGAAAGGAAATGACTAGCAGTGGTATGAAGTAGTCTGCAGAAGACTGCAGAGTATTGATTTAAATGTAGACAGAAATGTAGAATTGTGTTTCCATTTGCTTACTGACAACTCCATCAAGTAGACAAGTTAAATATACTTGTCACCTCCTTCCCCATCCCAATTTTCCATGCCCCTCACATCCATAAGCCCTATATAAGGAATGTGCCCATGTGCACCAGTCTCTTTTACCATGTAACAAGACGATGAACATTTCAGTGGCGTATTTTAAACCATTTTCAGATTGCTCAGTATGCATATACATCATGGCAAAACTGTTTGCGGATTAACTATCACATCAGAAGATGATAGTAATATTGTCACATAGAGGAAGGTGTAAGCAGATGAATGGCAAACACTATATTCACTTAACAAAGGTTTATTCAGCACTTGCATGTACAAGAGCGTCGAGAGAACTGCCTCCGGCCAGAACACATACAGTATATATACAGCTACAGAACATTCCAGTACAATGATTCTTGCCATTTGTGGATCCTTAAGAGTACAGCATCTCCATGCTACGTCCTCCTAGTCCAGCAACAAGTCATCGGTCCTGCATACTCTGGCTCCCGATGGCTGATGTTCGCCCTGGCGGTGATCTTCTTAGAACTTCCCTTGTCGCTACATTCTTCATTGCCTTTCCGCTTGTTGCCTGTCGGTGGAGCTTCGGATTTACCCTGGGTTGCAGGTTCCTTATAGGGCTTGATTCGAAGGATGTGGACTGTATCTCTGACCTTTTGTCGTCTTGTGTCGGGGTCGAAGTCTTCAACTCCATAAGTAACATCAGACAACTGTCTTACAACCTTATAAGATCCAAAGTAGCGCATGAGGAGCTTCTCAGCGAGACCAGTCTTCTGAAGAGGAGCAAAGGTCCAGACGAGGTCACCAGGCTGGTAGACAACAGGGCAGTAGCTCACGTCATACATTCGGCAATCGTTTTCTTGAGCCTGCAGCATGCGAAGTCAAGCTAACTGCCGAGCTGCCTCAGCTATAGCTAACACCTGGTCAATGTAGTCGTCGTCCACGTCGTTGGGATGTAATGGAAACACACTGTCCATCATAGTCGTCGCCTCACGCCCATGCACCAGGAAAAATGGTGTAAATACTGTGGTGTCTTGTTTGGCGCTGTTGTGGGCAAACGTCAAGAAAGGTAGCACTTCATCCCAGTTGCTCTGCTCAACACTAACGAACGTTGATAGCACGTCGGCCAAGGTCTTGTTAAGGCATTCAGTAAGCCCGTTAGTTTACAGATGGTAGGCAGTCGTCATGTGATGAGTAATGTTGCACTGGCGGTTTCTCCCTGTCACAAGATTCGATTGAAAAACTTTCCCTCCATCCGTATTTAACGACCTTGGGGCACATTGTTTTAATACAATGTCTTCCACAATGAATTTGGCTACCTCAGATGCTTCAGCTGTTTTCATGGCTTTGTAATGGCATAGTGTGTGTGTGAGATCTGGTGATAGTCGACCTAAAAGATCTTGTCTCGTAGTGGTAGCGCTAATTTCGCCCACAGACTCGGCATGGGATGTTCCTATGACGCTCAGATGTTCTTCAATTAATAGCTCAGCGTTTGCTACGCACATGCATCTTGGAAGGATCTGCGGTTCTCAGCGACGGTTAACAATCCACAGTTCACTGAATCCGTTCTTAAACGACACGACAGAGGCGGCTGGTCGGCCATCCATGAGGATATCGACGTAGTCTCCTATCATTTTTGTAGTGATCGACGGCGGAGGATTTTTCTCAAGGAAGGTCGCACCCTTTAGTTTTCCAGGTTGCGGCGGCTAGGAGATCGGTTGGAGCTTGTAAACGGCGATGGAGACCTTGATCGGCGAGTTGGGGAGCGTCCTCTCCAGCGGCTTGTTTGTAGCGATGGTGACCTACGTCGTCCTGCACACACATCTTGTGAACTTCATCTTCGTCGTCCCAGAGTTGGCGTCGGCTAAGATCGGTCTGCTGTCTTCTGGCGCGGGCGTCATAAATAATCCGCGCCTTTCTCGACAATAGCGTTCACATGTCCTAGTCGTCCGCAGTGGAAACACACTGGTTGGTTATCCTGGGTCCTCCAGACATCAGTCTTCCTTGGTGCCCAAACAGGTTCCTAATGCGGCAATGTAGGAACTAACTTCGCCTGGGTCTTGACTTTTTTAATGTTTTAAAGGGAAATCTTCCTCTCTCACTATCTGACAAAGAACACTTGTGAAATCAGTTGCTTCCTTCATCACAGACATCGATACGACGTTTGGAAGCCATTCAAACTTTTTGCATGTAATTCTTTTTTGATGCATTGTCTCGATATACTGGCACTATTTTATGAAGACGTCTACTGTCGAAACATCTTTCAGGAGTAGGGCTTGATACAAATCCTCAACAACACCTTTAATGAGATGTGCAACTGTATCTTCCTCTTTCATTCGAGGATCCACTATTTTACACAGCTCCAAGACGTCTTGAATGTAGGATGCTATCGTTTCTCCTGGACGCTGTGGACTGCACTTTAATTTATCTTCAGTCTTTCACTTCTGTCGTTGTGTGTCGCCAAAATACTTGCGCAGTTCTACCTGGCATACTTCCCAGCTTGTAACTTTCCTCGTTGTTCTCATACCATTGCTTGGCAGTGCCCTCCAAGTAGAAAAATATGTTAGCCAAACACACAGTGTCTTCCCATTTGTTAAATTTGGCTATATGCTCATATACCTTCAGCCACTTGTTTGGATCTTGGCCATCGTCACCCGAGAACCCGGAATGATGTCTCATGTGGTGACACACAGTTGCTGTCATTGTGTCGTTCTTTCCTTCTCCGATCTGTTTAATATGGCTCAAAGAAAAAAAAATTCAAATGTGTGTGAAATCTTATGGGACCTAACTGCTAAGGTCATCAGTCCCTAAGTTTACACATTACTTAACTTAAATTATCCTAAGGACAAATACACACACCCATGCCCGAGGGAGGACTCGAAACTCTGCTGGGACCAGCCGAAATGTGGCTCGAACTCAGGTTTCTCGCCACGTAAACGGTGGGTCTGTCGTGGCCTGATGGGAGCCACTGTGTCGTCGATAATATGCGGTATCACAAGTTCCAATACCCGGCGCCTCCACCAGAATAATGTCACGTAGAGGAAGGTGTAAGCAGATGAATGATGAACACTAACTTCACTTAACGAAGGTTTATTCAGTACTTGTTCGTACAAGAGCGCGGAGCGAACTGCCTCTGGCCAGAACACATACAATATATATACAGCTACGGAACATTCCAGTACAATGATTCTTGCCATTTGCGGATCCTTGTAGAATGTACTCGAACCGAATATAGAAATTAAAATTTTTCAGTTCAGGTGAGTTTTGTACCCGCAATCCTCCAAGCAACAATGTAGCATCATCACCACTCCGCTACAGTGACTGCGCTACTCGGCGTCTTTTGCGACAATTTACTGAAACTGCAAACGTCAATGTTTGTCGTAATTAGGTGATCTTGGCATCTTAAATTTGAGTAACTTAGGAGAAGGTATTAGCACATTTACTGCTTACCTGCGTGTCAGAAAAAATTAAAATGTAGGATCTAGAATTCAAAAGCTGAAAAATTATAGAATTTGCTATGTCCGCAGACCTAAGCGAATCACGCGCGTCCTGCCGTCGCTCAGCCCGGCCGCACATGCGCGGTGAACGGCCTTTGGTTCACGTCGCGACCGCCGTAGGTTCATGGCGTTATCTCAAGCTGAAGACGTCACGCCATTCCCTAGTTCTTGCCTGCGGCTCCCTCTATGGCCACAAGATATAACGGGAGCACAGACCAGATGCCACGCCCACTCGCTCTTGCTCGCTAACTGTGTTAATATCAAAGTGTTATTGTACAGATCTTACATGACAACCTTGGGCTTAGAACTTAGTTACGATTTGGATTACACTGTGGATTTGTGAATTGTATTGCGAACATAATTACGTAGCTACTTGCTATGAGAGCAATAGACGGTGCCTGCTTCAGTGTGAAGAATAAAGATAAGTAATCTTCCTGATCGCTGGCGCCGTACTTTGAGACTAATCTTTTCTTGGCCATCAGATCTTGCGTCACACCCCGGTCACGTCCTGCTAGAATTCAGAAGCTGAAAAATTTGCTATGTCCGCGGACCTAACCGAATCACGCGCGCCCTGCCGTCGTTCATCCCGGCCTCACATGCGCGGTGGTCGGCCTTAGCTTCACGTCGCGACCGCCGGAGGTTCATGGCGTTATCTCCGGCTGAAGACGTCGCGCCATTCAATAGTTCTTGCCTGCAGCTCCCTCTATGGCCACAAGATATAACAGGAGCACAGACCAGATGCCATGGCCACTCGTTCTTGCTCGCTAACTGTGTTAATATCGAAGTGTTATTGTACAGATCTTATATGACAACCTTGGGCTTAGAACTTAGTTACGATTTGGATTGCACTGTGGATTTGTGAATTGTACTGTGAACATAATTACGTAGCTACTTGCTATGAGAGCAATAGACGGTGCCTGCTTCAGTGTGGAGAATAAAGATAAGTAATCTTCCTGATCGCTGGAGCCGTACTTTGAGACTAATCTTTTCTTGGCCATTAGATCTTGCGTCACACCCCAGTCACGTCCTGCTACCAATTCCAGTTATGTTTGCCACTCCAGGTATACATAAAAGAATTAAATCAGTTACTGGAGGAGGAGCACTGAATGGCAGCAAGCCAAACTATCAGCTTCTGCGAATGATTAACAACATTACTTCCAAAAAATCTAATAACAACAATTATAAATTATAGCAAATGTAGCTCACTACATATTTTTAGTGGCGAAAAATTTTAGTTTACATATTTTAAAAAGTGCAACTAAATGCATGCTAACATGACTAGACAAAATAGAAATAGTAAGAAAGCTTTGATGTTTTATTAGATGTTTACAAAGAATATCAATAACAGGAGGCAGAACCAATAGAACAATACAAACGTTTTGTGTATCAGAGAATAAATGTAACAAGAGATGTGCAAACTTTGGGCACTGAATAGATTTTCAGTAAAATACAATCAGTGAAATATAGATGAAATGTGGAGAGAAAATAAGTAGTAATAAAAAAATTATCAATGCCTACACAATATATTGGAGACAAACTTGAAGGTTGGTCTTTTTTTGGATGCCTTTTCCTCTGTGTGAGGACATTTCAAACACATTGATATCCCATAAATGTTGCAAAAAGATACATTCAACAACATGGATCACAGAAATCAAATGAAAACTGCAAAGAAAAAAATATCCAAGAATAAAAAGTAATGGAAACTCTTTTGGAAAAACGTACTAAGTTTTGACAGACATAAACAGAGAAAAAATTAAAAATAAGGAGCAATACTCAAAACATAAAAGTGAACAAGGAAAAGATAGAAACACATACGAAATCCAGAAAATATACGAGGGTTGACTGAAAAGAAATTCCTCCACTTTCGTAGCTCTTCAACAGTTGGCAGCACTGGTATAAGGCCTGTACTGACTTGTTCTGTAGCCTCTTCTCTACAGCTTCAGTTGGCAGGAAGCCTTAGCATTGAACGGTTTTGTCGTTACAGTATTAGGTATGGAACCCTGTGTAGACAGTTGGTCAATGTGATTTAAGCAATGTGCAGTCACTGAATTATTGACAGCAAACAGTGTCACCCCAAAGGAGATTCATCACAGAATGAAAGCAGTTTATAGTGATTGTGTTGATATGAGCACTGTGCGTCATTGGCCCAGTAAGTTTAAAGATGTTGAGGTGGGAACATCTGACCTGCATGACAAACAAAGAGTTGGACGTCCTGTGACAGCAACCACTGAGTTTCACAAGTAAAATGTTGACAGATTGATTCAGGATGATTGCTGTATCACTCAGAGAGAAATCGCAAGCACAATCGACACTTTACAAGACCGTGTGGGTCATATTATTGCCTTGCTTGGCTATCGCAAGATCTGTGCATGATGGGTACCCCAGATACTGACTCCTAAAATGAAAGCGCACAGACTTGAAATTTTCCAGGAACTCTTCTCGCATTACAAGAATGAAGGTAACACCTTTCTCTATTCAATTGTGACAGGAGACAAAATGTGAGTACACCATTACAAGCCGGAGACAAAACGTCAGACTATGGAATATCAACACAAAACTTGGACTAAAAAAAGGAATTCCAGACGCAGCTCTCAGCTGGAAAAATCATATCCACAGTGTTCTGCGATGCAGATGGTGTTATCCATGTTCATTTCCTTGATCGTGCAACAATAAATTCCGAGCATTACATCACAACACTGTGAACTCTGAGACATGAACCTGACGCTGGTGTATTTGATACCGCATTAGACCATTAGCGTTCAGAAAAAATCCATCCTGTATTTTCTACGGAGCCTT
This sequence comes from Schistocerca gregaria, assembly GCF_023897955.1. Taxonomy (NCBI): domain Eukaryota; kingdom Metazoa; phylum Arthropoda; class Insecta; order Orthoptera; family Acrididae; genus Schistocerca; species Schistocerca gregaria. The sequence goes on along the minus strand of NW_026061892.1, from coordinate 198,542 downwards.
ATTTCACTCCACTCAAACATTAGACCAAAAATGTATAGTGCTGCAGGCCAACAGACATTAGGCCACTCCACTCAAACATTAGACCAAAAATGTATAGTGCTGCAGGCCAACAGATATTAGGCTGACATCAGCGTTGCTCAAAAATCTGCAGCCAGAGACGACAGTTCCAGATGAAAGCGGAAATGACACAACAATGCTGTAAAAAATATCAAAATCTCTTATATCTGCTGTAAAGAATGTTTCTAGATGTAGAACGCAAATCAAAATTGTAAATACATTTCATTATCAGACCACTGACGGTTTTGTAAGAGAATTAAACGAAATGAGTACTCATACAGTAAAATAAACGAAGTCTGGTTTCCTTTATAGTTAAGTAACGTTGCGTATACATCTGTTTTTATTCGTCTGTGGCTATTACGTGTCGTACGGTGGTAATAACAAACTTTACACATCGAATATACATTTATTTATCACAGAAGCGAGCGAATATAACATGGCAGTAAAAACGTAACGCGCCGACAGAACACAGACAAAGATAAATTGAAGATGATCAAGTCCAAAGATGTGGCGTTTTACGCCAGAGGCGTCACAGAGCCACTACCCCTCTTCCCCTCCCTCCTCCCCCCAGCAGTGCAAAGTGCCGTGGACAGAAGATTTCTCACTCAAACACAAAATCTACGTGCCAGTGTTGAAGGCGGCGTCAAGCCTGAGAAGTGGGCATGTCGGAAACTCGGAAACTGCACTGACAGAGTCACGTGCATCGGACTGCTGCGTAGGTGGCGGAACGTAGCTGAAGTGATGTCGGCAGCGTCAGCAGGCGTGGCGGCGAAGGCAGGCAGATCAGAAGCGTCGGAATGTGGATCAGAGAGGGACCACGCCAGTTTTAAGCAGTTAACAGAAACTTTTGGAGGTCATCCATTGAGATGTATTACGAAAGTATTCACTCAACGATGTAAGACGCAGTGTGGGCCCAAATAAGCCATGGCGTCATCATGCAGCATCACGAATTCACATGATGCCAGGTCCTTGTGGACGAACACCATTGGCGTGGTATGAAGGCAAGGCAGGGTAGGGCGGATAGTTGATAGTATCAGCTGGTGGTGCATCCTCCAGAATTCTGCTAGCAGGAGTATGGGTTCTCTGTACCTATACAGGGGTGCTCTGTACCTCCTCCAGCAATGCATTCAGGTCCTCCTTATGTTCGGAACGGGTGCCGAGGAAGACCAAGGGAGGGCCTTGAACCATAGCCAATTGTGGCATGTGAGTGCAGATTTTAGAGTTCGGTGCCATCGTTCAAACAAGCCGTTCGACTGCGGGTAATAGGCTGTAGTGTGGAACTTTGCGACACCGCACAGCTCGCACAATCGAGCAAAAAGCATGGACTCGAAATGTCGTCGATGATTAGAGAGTGAAAGAGGAAGCTGAACCTTGCAACTCACGTGGATAAGAAAGCATGAGCTATGGACTGTGCTGTTATGTTGACGAGACCCAATGGGTTACGCAGTGAATCATAGATGATATGTATTTGTACCCCTCGGGTGGGGAGAGCGGACTGACCACGTCAATGTGGACATGCCAAAGGTGACCCCTTGGGACGTCGAACTTGCCTAAAGGAGGCTGTGTGGGTCAACTTTACTATGTTGGCATGGGACTCACGTGCAATTGCAAGTGTGGCAATCATGCCACATGCCTGGAAAGACAAAACGTTCACTGTCTAGTTCATTGTTGACCATGTTCTGAGGTGGGCCAAGTTGTGTAAAGCATTAAAGATCTCGCGCAGAAGAGCAGACGGTACCAAAGGGTGGGCGGAGCCTGTAAAAACGTCGCAAAGGGCCGGGGTCATCAAGCCGTGTATAACAAGGAGTAACGTAGTGAGTGAAGACTTGTTGTCCAAAACTAATCAATGACTTTGGTCTGGAGTCGGGCGTGGTCATCTAAGTTCAAAGGTGTAGTAATCACAGTGGACAAAGTTCAAAACCATCGTACAATATGCGTTAGATGAGTATGTGCCAAGCAAGATCGTAAGAGATGGAAAAGAGCCACCATGGTACAACAACCGAGTTAGAAAACTGCTGCAGAAGCAAAGGGAGCTTCACAGCAAACATGAACATTGCCAAAGCCTTGCAGACAAACAAAAATTACGTGAAGCGAAATGTAGTGTGAGGAGGGCTATGCAAGAGGCGTTCAATGAATTCGAAAGTAAAGTTCTATGTACTGACTTGGCAGAAAATCCTAAGAAATTTTGGTCTTATGTCAAAGCGGTAGGTGGATCAAAACAAAATGTCCAGACACTTTGTGACCAAAATGGTACTGAAACAGAGGATGACAGGCTAAAGGCCGAAATAATAAATCTTTTTTCAAAGCTGTTTCACAGAGGAAGACTGCACTGTAGTTCCTTCTCTAGATTGTCGCACAGATGACAAAGTGGTAGATATCGAAATAGACGACAGGGGGATAGAGAAACAATTAAAATTTCTCAAAAGAGGAAAGGCCGCTGGACCTGATGGGATACCAGTTCGATTTTACACATAGTCCGCGAAGGAACTTGTCCCCCTTCTTGCAACGGTGTACCGTAGGCCTCTAGAAGAGCGTAGAGTTCCAAAGGACTGGAAAAGGGCACAGGTCATCCCCGTTTTCAAGAAGGGACGCCGAACAGATGTGCAGAACTATAGACCTATATCTCTAACGTCGACCAGTTGTAGAATTTTGGAACACGTATTATGTTCGAGTATAATGACTTTTCTGGAGACTAGAAATCTACTCTGTAAGAATCAGTATGGGTTTAGAAAAAGACGGTCGTGTGAAACCCAGTTCGCGCTATTCGTCCACGAGACTCAGAGGGCCATAGGCACGGGTTCACAGGTAGATGCCGTGTTTCTCGACTTCCGCAAGGCGTTCGATACAGTTCCCCACAGTCGTTTAATGAACACAGTAAGAGCATATGGACTATCAGACCTATTGTGTGATTGAATTGAAGAGTTCCTAGGTAATAGAACGCAGCATGTCATTCTCAATGGAGAGAAGTCTTCCGAAGTAAGAGTGATTTCAGGTGTGTCACAGGGGAGTGTCATAGGACCGTTGCTATTCACAATATATATAAATGACCTTGTGGATGACATCGGAAGTTCACTGACTCTTTCTGCAGATGATGCTGTGGTGTATCGAGAGGTTGTAACAATGGAAAATTGTACTGAAATGCAGGAGTATCTGCAGCAAATTGATGCATGGTGCAGGGAATGGCAATTGAATCTCAATATAGACAAGTGTAATGTGCTACGAATACATAGAAAGAAAGATCCTTTAACATTTAGCTACAATATAGCAGGTCAGCAACTGGAAGCAGTTCATTCCATAAATTATCTGGGAGTAGGCATTAGAGTGATTTAAAATGGAATGATCATATTAAGCTGATCGTTGGTAAAGCAGATGGCAGACTGAGATTCATTGGAAGTATCAGGAGAAAAGCAATCCGAAAACAAAGGAAGTAGGTAACAGTACGCTTGTTCGCCCACTGTTTGAATACTGCTGAGCAGTGTGGGATCTGTACCAGATAGGGTTGATAGAAGAGATAGAGAAGATCCAACGGAGAGCATTGCGCTTCATTACAGGATCATTTAGTAATCGCGAAAGCGGTACGGAGATGATAGATAAACTCCAGTGGAAGACTTTCCAGGAGAGAAGCTCAGTAGCTCGATACGGGCTTTTGTTAAAGTTTCAAGAACATACCTTCACCGAGGAGTCAAGCAGTATATTGCTCCCTCCTACATATATCTCGCGAAGAGACCATGAGGATAAAATCAGAGAGATTAGAGTCCACACAGAAGCATACCAACAATCCTTCTTTCCACGAAGATACGAGACTGGAAAAGAAGGGAGAACCGATAGAGGTATTCAGGGTACCCTCCGCCACACACCGTCAGGTGGCTTGCGGAGTATGGATGTAGATGTAGATGTAGATACAAGATAGATAGCTACAACATTTTCCGCTCTGCGGATGTAGAATGCATCTGAGGAATGTTGGCAAATACAGTCCATATGCCAGAAACATGGCAGCGGAAGGTCCTTCGCAGGGTTGCGTATCATGTCCACAAGAGGCTTGTGATCCGAGTAGATACTGAAAGTGCACTCATCGAGGTCACTCCAGAAGTGTTTGGTGCCTCATAAACTGTGAGAAGCTCGTGACCAAAAGCCGTACACTTACACAGACTCCTGGTTAATTTATTTGAAAATAAGTGGAGCATTTGGGTGGAATCAGCAGTGTGCTGCTGTAAAACAGTGCCCACGGCTGACTCACTTGCGTCAGTTGTAATAGAAACATCGGCCTTCAGGTCAAGGTGGATGAGAGTGATGGCTTTCGCGATTGCAGTTTTGAGGTTATCAAATGCGTCGAGCATGGGTTTGGTCCAGTCCAACTTTCGTTTGCCTGAGGTATTTTTAGCAGAGTGAGTGACAGTAAGGGCCGATTGGACGAAGGCAGCCTGAGGGATATGGCGTTGATAAAACTTTACTATCCCCATAAAACGACAGAGTTGAGCATAATTTTCAGGAAGATGCAGTGCAAGAATGGTTTTGACTGGAGAATCCATTAGTCGAAGGCCATCAGCCGAGACAGTATGGCCTAGGAATGTAACTGGTGTAGAAAAGAGTTGAGATTTATCATGGTTGATCACCACACGTTTGGCTGCTAGAGCCGAATGAACTGCATCAAGGTGAAACTGGTGCTCCTCAGCATAGAAGGAAAAAATCAGAATGTCATCCAACAAGCAAAAGAGAAAGGCACATGTGCCACGTCTGCACAGCATTTTCAAGCCATAAGGCATGCAACAGTATTCAAATAGGCTGAAGGGTGTGATGATGGCCATCTTTGGAATATCTGGCAGGTTCATACGAATTTGGTGATACGCCTTCGAACAATCTAAGACAGAGAAGATCTTCGAGCCATGCAGTAATTGCATGAAATCCTGGTTATGTGGAATGGTTATCGAAAATTGTCCAAGCATTAAGGGACCTGTAGTCCCCACACATGTTTAAGGAGCTGTCCTTCTTAGGGAAAAGGTGGATAGGTAAAGACCAGTTGCTGTCTGATGGTCAGAGCATTCCAGAAGCCAATAAATCCCGAACGATTTCTTTCACGCACAGAAGTTTGGAAACGTTGAGAAGCCTAGCTTTATAACGTACAGGTGTGCTGTCTGTGGTGGAGATTCTATGACAAATGACAATGCTGATGGCCAATGCCTACGAAGGATGACAGGAGGGGGGGAGGGGTCGAGAAAGGGGGTTCGTGCGACGACATCTCACTGACCTTGCTAGGCCGGAACAGTGTGGCCAGGGTGTCGGCAGCAGATGACGACAGAGGGCATGGCACAGCAGCCACGTACTGCACGGGATCCCACGAAGCGAAAACATGAGTGTCCTGGACATTCGCCTGCAATGACGCAGACACTGCAGCAAGTGCAGGGAAACAACACAGGAGTGGTGTAGTGCAAAGGCACAGTAGATGCGAGTGATGGTTCCATACTTTGCAGTTCTGTAGACAGGCTGTGAATCGTACTCTGCGTGTGTAATAATTCAGCAGAGACACCAACAATGCGCAATGTCTCATTATGTTTGTGGAGCTCATCGACTTGTGTATGCAAGTCCGATAAATCAGAGAGTTGTGCAGTAATACACTCAAGCAGATATGCACATGTGGAAAGCGTAGCCAAGGAGGTGGAGAACAGAGTCGTGCTGAACTCATTCGAGCAAGTGGTGTGGCATCAGATGGTAGGCGTCGTAAAGGAACGTGGTGGAATGTGGCGCCAAAATGTGCCTTTCGGAATCGTTTGGGTACATGCAAGGTGCTCCTGTACGCCGATAGCTGTCAACTCCTGACAGGCCACTGAGGTGCTGAGGTGAGCATGCTGGCCTCTATCAACACAGTATGGAACCGAAGGTGCAGGCACGCCAACTGATGGTGACAGGGATGTCGTCAGTGACAGGTGGTGTCAGTGACGAATGATAGTGTAGGCGCGGTCGGCCATGTGTGGGCAAACCTGGAGAGGGTCGGCCATGTGAGATAACAGCTGAAGTTGTAGGCCATCCACAAAGTCCAAAGTGCAGAGTCTGGTAATGCTTGATCATAAATTATTGCATGAAGGCGCTGTCAAAGTTGCGAAGGTGTGCAACCGTTGACATACTCATCATGAATAATGTGGTGGATAGCCTCCGCTGGTGGGCAATGATTTCACCCTTAAATACTTGTGTGAGGCACGCAATGAGAGGAGCAGATCTCTCATGAGGTCTGGATGAGCATGGAGGTGGCCCACCTGGAAGACGAAAGCTGTGTCATTGTCTGAAATCTTGTGGATACCCACTAGATAATCCACCAACGTAAACCAAGTCTTAGGGTTGTCCTTTCGCAAAGCAGGCAGCTTAGGAAGCTGCTGGGTAACTCATATTGATGCAGCACTGGTAGATGAAGATCTATGTGAGTGGGGGGCAGGAGGCTCCAAATGGAGGGAGTGCAGTAGCGGTGGACAGTGCGTCGCCCGTGGTCTTTGTGGGAGGACCGTAGCAAGCAGCACACGATGTGGAGGAGCAGGTGCAACCAACGGCATGATGTGTCCCAACTGCAGGCCTGGTGGCGAACAAAGCGCGGTTGTAACGGCCAGTGCCACTACGAAAGTGGGCGGAAGGCGATCGTGGTGTGACCAAGGAGGGATGGTCGTGGAACTGGCACGACCAAGGTAACTGGCGTCGCCGAGACGGCGTGCATTGGGATGTTGCGATGTTAGGAGTATAAGAATGTGTGACCCCATACATTGGAATGTTCAAATTACAGTTCTCTAACCTCGTTGGCACATCAAACCAAACCAAAGGAGACTGCGTAGCTGAGGGGTGAACCACAAGATCCTTCACTGGATTATCATTCACAATGTCACTAAGCGGCATGCACTGTGCATGTAGGATCCGTTGCTGCATAGTTGCACTTGAATGTAGCCATGTTGAGCCGGTTAAGTGGCCGCCAGCATGGCTGGGTGTAGGTAATTGTTCACTTTTAACCAAACGCACATTAGGTACACTTGTAAATACGCAAGCACAGTTAACAGGGTGCGAGGCACTAGCACAGAAAGACACTGGTAGATCCATTGTTCCAAAGACAATGTGGGCTGTTACATGAAGTCCATAAATGATGGAAAGAAATACAAAATAATTCGCGAACACACGACAACAATGTCGGTGTCACCACCAGAGGAGCTGACTCCATGGGACCCGAAGGAGGCTGAGGCTCTCAGAAATTCGTTTGGGGGGGGGGGGAGGAGGTTGAGCCTCCCCCCAATAATGTAAGAAAGTTATTAGTTATATTATGCTTTGTAAAATTACTAAATTGTGTTGGAATTTTTAATTTACTTGTTTGATGATAGTTATCTTTAAAATACATTCAGTAATGAGTTAAAACAAATAATTATTACAGTAGTAAGCAGGTTAACTGAAAACAAGTGGTGTGAATCATTATGCTTTTATTTAATGAACCCTGAGCCTTATTCAAAGTAGGCATAAATTAGCTATTTCACTTATTAATCGAAGTGCTATTACTGTGCGACAGCAATATTTTATGTTTTATTCTTTTAATGATAGTTTAGGATTTATTTAAATATAATTTCAGTTTTTCAGAGCCATATATTCATTGCTCTGTAACAGTCTATAAGCATGATTACTACTATAAATTAAATCAGCTTTTTACGAAAATAACGTGTGTGTTTATGTTTTGCCGGCCAGAGTGGCCGAGCGCATCTAATGGCTTCCGTCTGGAACTGTGCAATTTCTTTGGTCGCAGGTTCGAATCCTGCCTCGGGCATGGATGTGTGTGATGTCCTTAGGTTAGTTAGGTTTAAGTAGTTCTAAGTTTTAGGGGACTGATGACCTCAGATGTTAAGTCCCATGGTGCTCAGAGCCATTTGAACCATTTGTTTATGTTTTGTTTCTTTTTTCTAAGCCAAAAAATGTGTCAGGCTTGTAGAGTCTCCCGGAGTGTCGAGTTATCGAGAGTCCAGTTTTCGGCGTTCTAAGGTTGATCATATGACTCTAAAATGCTTTAAAACGCTTTAAAATTCACTATTTTTTATCAAAAATTTAGAAAATTTCCCAGGCCAAGACCCTCAGTATGCTCTCCCCCACAATATTTTTTATATGTCGGCGCCCCTGGTCACCACTGTGGCTATTACGTTTTCATAGAGCTGTAATAACACACTTTCGATGTCAAATATACATTTATTTAGCACAGAAGTAAACGAATACAACATAGTAGTAAAAATGTAGCACGCCGAGAGAACATAGACATAGATTAATCAAAACGATCGAGTTCTAAGATATGGCGCTTTACACCAGAGGCGCCACACGTCCATGTCTTTTGGTTAAGCACTCTTTTAAGTAAAACATGTCTGCTGCAGAGTCATTTTCATTTGCCATCGATAAAGGGTGAAAAACAAAGGAAAGAGTACTCACTCTCTTTTGCGAGATGGCGGATTTATGGAGCTGGGATGCATGACAGAAGTGCACTCGCATGTAATTTTGATAAAAATAAATGCACGTTTATACCCTAACTCTTTTGCTTACGTTGATTAGGACTCGGTATCCACCAGATCAGCATCCACTGAAACGTGGGTAATAGCACGAGAAGGTTTGTTTTTATTTTTTAGATACTACGGTGAACTCTCGAAAATTCCGCCCCTTCGGGTTTGGGGGTAAGAATAGGCCCGCGGTATTCCTGCCTGTCGTAAGAGGCGACTAAAAGGACTCTCAAACGTTTCGGCCTTAATGTGATGGTCCCCTAAGGGGTTTGACCACTATCTTTCAAAATTTTCTGTTAGTGCGTACGATTTGGGGAAGGACGCCTTATGTGGTGTATTGTATATCCATCTTGCCCTAAGATCTGGCCCACCCGATATTGTCATGGAGTTAGACTTACATCGAGCTTCTGGCTACATCTGCTGCAGTGTGTTCCGGGTAGCGTACATTCCCTCCATAGTGCATTTCCATCTTTGCCCTCGTGATGTACATGGATATTTTGACACCCGACGTCCAGCACGGTAGCCAGTCTGTTGTGGTGGGGTTGTCATGTACCCTCTTGGTGGTAGCCCCCTGACTACACAGGGATCACACTGCTGATGCCTGAGCTGCTACCTCCCCACGTATGCCGAGGAGTAAATGCCTATCCCTCTGTGGCATCAGGACTCCCGGCAAAGGCCATCCTGCCAGGTGGTCTTTGCTGCGGCTGGGTGGCGCCCGTGGGGAGAGCCCCTGGTTGGAGTGGGTGGCATCAGAGCGGATGACCCTCAATGAAGCGTGGCACATCATCTCTCGCTGGTGGGCCTCCACCAGCAGTCTCTAATCGATCAAGGTCTAACCTCAATGGGAAGAAATTTGATCAGAGATCGTTTTCCTCCCTGGGCAATCCATGGGAGGAATGTATGGCTGAAGAAGGCAGTGGAGATTTTTCACCCCAGTACCTCGTGTGTACGTGAGTTGATGGGAAACCATTTATGTCGACCAAGCCCCAGTTTTTTGTGGAGCATTTAGAGGACAAGTTCGGGAGATGGAGGGCTTGCCCAAAATGCGCTCTGGGTCGGTTCTCATCAAAACAGCATCCTCTGCCCAGTCATGGAAGTTGCTCACTTGTGAGAAGTTGGGGGATGTTTCTGTCACCATCACTCCCCATAAAAGTCTAAACATGGTCCAGGGTATTATATTCCACAGGGATCTTCTACTGCAGTCCGACGATGAAATACGCGCCAATCTAGAACGACGGGGTGTTCACCGTGTCCGGCGCGTCCATCGGGGTCCAAGGAATAATCAGGTAGCCACCAGTGCCTTCATCTTGGCCTTCGAAGGTGATGTTTTACCCGAAAAGGTCAAGGTGATGGTTTACCTACTCAAAGGCTAGGCGGAAATATGAGAGGCTCCATCCTGTGCCAATGACGTCAACGTACGCCGCTGCTGCAACAACGGTTCTTCCATCTCCTGTGTCGTCCCATACGGTTAGTTCTCTGTTTGGTCAGAATCCAACAGCCTCCTTGGTTGTGGGGGGCACTTCACACCCTGTTGCTCCTGCTCCATCTTCTTCAGGAGCAACACCCTCCCAACCATCAGGGACATCAGCTCCCCCTTCCCAGCCGGAGAAGAGTAAGACTTCTTCGGCTACTCTCGCCAGGAAGGGGTCCCTTGGGGACCTCCCTTCGAAAGTTCCAACCAGTGGAAAAGTGGACACCTGCAAGTGGCTAAAACATCCACCAGTCCCTGGTCGTTGGGCCTCATGGTCGTCGTCCATCCCTGAGACTGACCCAGTGAAGCCCATGAAACCTGAACCACCGAAGGCACAGCGAGAGAAACAGAAGAAGAAGAAAGTCCCCAAGATTAACGACATTGCGGTGGCACCCGTCCCACCACTTCCTACAAGCTCTGTGTGTGAGGACGAGGTGGAGATTCTGGCATCTGCTGAGGACCTCGATCTCGCCGGTCCCTCAGACGCCATGAAAAGCACTGTCACAGGTGCTCAATCGGAGGCAGCAAGTGACCCAGCGGCGTAATCTGCCTTAACAGTACCGTCACGCCTTACTCAGCCATGGACAACACCATCCTCCAGTGGAACTGCAGCAGTTTCTTCCACCATCTAGCTGAGCTCCGCCAACTTATCAGCCTTCACCCTTCCCTCTGCATTGCTCGGCAGGAAACTTGGTTTCCGGCAATGCGAACACTCCCTCTCCGTGGCTACCGGGGTGTTATAAGAACCGGGCAGCTTATGAAAGGGTGTCTGGTGGCGTCTGCATATATATCCTGAACTCTCTTCACAGCGAGTCTGTACCTCTCCAAACTCCTTTAGAGGTTGTCGCTGTTCGGGTGTGGACGCCACAGGCTGTTACTGTCTGCAGTCTTTACCTTCCACCGGATGGTGATGTTGCACAGCATGTCCTGGCTGCTCTGATATCCCAACAGCCGCCACCTTTCCTGTTACTGGGCGACTTTAACGCCCATAACCATCTGTGGGGTGGGTCAGTGGCAACAGGTCGAGGCGCCATCATTGAGCATTTATTGTCGCAGCTCCATCTCTCGATCTTAAATGATGGTGCCTTCAGACACTTCAGTGTGGCGCATGGCACATACTCCGCCATTGACCTTTCCATCTGTAGTCCTAGCCTCTTACCGTCTGTCCAATGGAAAGTGCATGACGACCTGTGATGTAGTGACCACTTTCCGATCTTTCTGTCACTGCCACAGCGTCAGTCTTCTGGGCGCCCTAGCAGATGGGCTCTGAATAAGGCTGACTGGGACTTATTCTCCTCCACTGCCGTTATTGCGCCTCTTTCTAACGATGACATTGATGCAGTGGTTCAATCGGTCACCACTGGCATCGTTACTGCCGCCGAATCTACCATTCCCCGTTCTTCTGGGTCTCCTCAGAGGCGGACTGTGCCTTGGTGGTCGCATGAGATCGCTGAAGCGATTAAAGCTCTCCGGCGGGCGCTCCAGCGTCACAAGCGACATCCCTCCCTTGAACACCTTATCGCCTTCAAACGGCTGTGTGCGCGAGCCCGCCGCATTATCCGCCAACGCAAGCAGTGCTGGGAGCGGTATGTGTCAACCATTGGCCTCCATGTCACTCCATCGCAGGTCTGGGCTAAGATTCGCCGCCTCTATGGCCATCGGACCCCTGTCAGCGTTCCTGCGCTCTCACTGAATGGAGCAGTTTGTACAGACTCCGACGTCATTGCAAACCGCTTGGCAGAGCACTTTGCTCTGAATTCCACTTCTGCCAACTACCCCTTGGGCTTCCGCTCCATTAAAGAGCGGATAGAACGTCGGAGTCTTTCTTTTCGCACCCGCCATCCGGAATTGTACAATGTTCCATTCAGTGAGTGGGAATTTCGCAGTGCCCTCGCCCCTTGTCCTGATACCGCTCCTGGGCCAGATAGCATCCACTCTCAGATGCTGAAACACCTTTCAGTGGACTGCCAGCGACGGCTCCTCGACCTTTACAACCGCATTTGGGTCGAGGGTGAGTTTCCGTCGCAATGGCGGGAAAGTCTTGTTGTCCCCATTCTGAAACCGGGGAAGAACCCTCTAGAGATGGACAGCTACCGTCCCATTAGCCTCACCAACGTTCTTTCCAAGTTGCTTGAACGGATGGTGAGCCGGCGCTTGAATTGGGTACTTGAATCTTAGGGCCTTCTGGCTCCGTCTCAGGGTGGGTTCCATAAAGGCCGCTCCGCCGCCGACAATCTGGTGAGCCTGGAGTCGGCCATCCGTACTGCCTTTGCCCGCCGTCAGCATCTGGTCGCTGTCTTTTTCGATATGTGGAAGGCGTATGACACGACATGGCGACATCACATCCTTTCTACGGTTCATGGATGGGGTCTTCGGGGCCCTCTGCCAATCTATATCCGCAATTTTCTGTCGTATCGTACCTTCCGCGCGCACGTCGCGGCCTCATATAGTTCCTCCCAAGTCCAGGAGAACGGTGTGCCACAGGGTTCTGTTCTAAGTGTCTGTCTGTTTTTAATAGCTATTAACGGGCTCGTTGCGGCCGTGGGAAATTCTGTCTCCGCTTCCCTGTATGCTGACGACTTCTGCCTTTACTACAGCTCTATTGGCATTGCAGCTGCTGAACGTCAGCTACAGGGCGCAATCCGCAAGGCGCAGTCGTGGGCTGTAGCGCATGGTTTTCAGTTTTCCACAGCTAAGACCTGCGTTATGCATTTCTGCCGGCGACGCACTGTTCACCCGGAGCCGCGGCTTTATCTCGACGGCGAGTTTCTTACAGTGGTGGAGTCACATAGGTTTTTGGGGGTGGTTTTTGATGCCCGGTTGACTTGGCTGAATCATATTCAGCAGCTTAAACAGGCGTGTTGGCGGCATCTAAATGCTCTGCGATGCCTGAGCCACACCAGGTGGGGCGACGACCGATCTACTCTCCTACGGCTTTACCAGACGTTAATCCAGTCCCGTCTGGACTATGGGAGTCTGGCTTATGACCCAGCATCCCCATCTGCATTACGGCTGCTGGATCCAATCCTCCACAGCGGGATACGCCTTGCAACTGGTGCCTTCTGGACCAGCCCTGTGGACAGCATACTTGCGGTTACGACGCCAACAAGTACTGGTTGTTTATGCTGCCCATGTTTTTAGTTTGCCCGGGAATCCAAATTATCATGTCCTGTTCCCGCAGTCAGTTGTACATCTGCCAGAACGTCGGCCCCTGTCGGGTTGTCCGATCGCCGTACATGTCAAACAGCTTCTTTCTGGGCTTGGGTGTTTCCCTGTACCACCTCTTTTCCGGGCACCTCTGCGTACACCCCTGTGGTGTGTGCCTCGCCCTTGCCTTCGGCTCGACTTGGCACAGGGCCCGAAGGACTCAGTCCCTCCGGAGGCCTTCCGACGCCGCTTTAATTCCATCCTGGCCACGTATCAGGGCTCTGGCGTTGCCTACACCGACGGTTCGATGGTTGCAGGTCATGTCGGTTATGCACTAACTCTAGGGGACCATTCTGAGCAACGTTCGTTGCCGGCTGGCTGCAGTGTTTACACTGCTGAGCTGGTCGCCATCTTTCGTGCCCTAGCGTATATCTGCTCCTGCTCAGGTAAGTCCTTCGTTATCTGTAGCGATTCCCTGAGCGGTTTACGAGCTCTCGACCAGTGTTTCCCTCGTTCTCGTCTGGTGATGGCTATCCAGGAGTCCCTGCATACTCTCGCCCGTAGCGGCAGGTCTGTGGTCTTTGTTTGGACCCCAGGCCATGTTGGTATACCCGGCAATGAAACTGTTGACCACCTGGCGAAAGAGGCCACCAGTGCACCATCTCTGGAGATTGGCCTCCCGGCGACTGATTTGCGGGCAGTCTTACGCCGCAAAGTTCTCTCGTTTTGGGATGCTGAATGGCGCGGTCTGACCACCCCTAACAAACTCCGTGCCGTCAAGGACACGACGACTGTGTGGCACTTCTCCATGCGAGTCTCTTGCAAGGAGTCTCTCGGCCTCTGCCGACTGCGCATCGGGCACACACGGCTGACCAACGGCCACTTATTGCTCCGTTGGACCTCCCTCTATGCCACTGCGGCTTGGCATTGACAGTGGCCCACGTTTTGTTGGACTGTCCACTTTTATCTGTGCTCGGGCAGACGTTTGCGCTGCCTGACACGCTCTCTGCTCTTTTATTAGATGACTCTGCCTTGGTGGACTTGGTTTTGCGTTTTATTCGGGCAGGGGTTTTTTATCCTTTAATCTGAGTGTTTGTTTTATAGTGTTGATTCTGGCTTTTAGCCTGTGATTTTGAACTGAGTTTTTAATATGTTCTTGGTGGTTGGCTTTTCCTTTTTTTTCTCCATGGTCGGTCAACCACCATCACACTGTGTGTTTTAATTTGTTTTGTCTGGTGTCTGTCAGAGTATTTCATGTCCTGTTTCGTCTGCTGTTTTTCCTGTTGTTCGTTTTTTGTTCTCCTTGGGTGGTTTTAGTTTTTTTTTTTTTTTTTTTTTTTAAAGGGACCGATGGCCATGGTAGTCTGGTCCCTTTAATCCCACAAACCAACCAACCAACCATCTCGAAAATTCGAAGCCCAAGGGACCATTGCAGTCGAGTCTGCACAATTCGGAGTTCAAAGGTTCTAAGAAGAAGTTCGAATAATTAAGAGATTTAACTCTAGTTAGTTCTAGATAAAATCAGGAAAGGATCGAGATAAAATTTATATTTTTTTAACTATGGTCTTTTCCACTTTTATTACTTGTTATTTGCTTTAATAGTTGAAACGGAAGGCACACACAAATTTTCGAAAATACATAAATTCAGATTGATTCATTTTTGTATGTTGAACAAACTGTCGCGAACACCTGCTTTTCGTGAAGGAAATTTCTTATAAACAACATTATGCGTTTAGTGTTAGCATGCCGCTCCTTATTTGTGGCGAAGACTTCGATTTGCAGACTAACGGTTAGTGACTTAGCCTTTCGTTAACTGTATAACCTCCGACAATACATTTTGCACCGTGTATTGACTAAGGCAATTCAATAAGCTTTGTGCAATAAACGGTAACTCACCTTGCCGGGTCCGCTTGCTACTTCCCTGTAATACTTATCAGCTATATTATCTTTCCGATGGACGTTTGTCTGCAGTATGGATGGCGGAATCCCGAAACAATTCGTTATATGTAACTTTTGTTGCACTCCACATTCCGCAACGTCAAAACCGGCATCTGTTTTGGGAAAGTCGAACACAGGTATTCCTGTCGCGTAGGCCCCTATTGCTCATGACGTCATCGTACCAGTGTAAGTGCATGCATGTGACTGTTACGAATCAGCTTTGTGTAAAGTTACAAACTGGCGTATCGTTAAGCTAGGACTCTGATTTGGGTGTCCTTGTGATGAAGAGCTTGCAAATCACCGCTAGGAGTCACACAGACAAAATAAAAATATTCGCCGGTATATAAGTGAAAATCGGTACTGAATTGAAAACTAAAAAATAATGAAAGAGTTCGTCCCATACGACTTGCAAATAGGCTCGACATTACACAAAACACGAGAAAAGATCTCGCAAAAAAAGTCTAAAAAGCCCAGTGCTGAGCGAATGCGACAGCTCCCGCAAAGTAAGAAAAACAAATTGAAAAAATGGCGTTACATGATTACGTAGCTGACCCATCAGGTACACAGTACACCAGGCCCCGAAAGCCTAAACTTGTGAGTAACCATTAACACTACTCCATGTGACCATTGTATTACGGATATTTATAATGAAATTAAATATTAATACGAAACACCTGTTACGATTTATCCCGACGTTTCAACGAACAATCCACGTCGCAGATTTGAACTGTACACACAGAAATTTATTTGCAACTGATTTACGAGGGTTGGAACTTTAATAGTGGCAACTATTTATTTACAGCTCGTACAAAATAGATACGTGTTTCAAAGTTTTACTGGCCTTCAAAGTAGTCACCAGTACCCTGTATAACCCACTGCCAGCGATGCGGAAGCCAAAGGACGCTCTTAGCAGTGCCAGTTATGTTGACAGTTCGAGCGACGTAGTCAATTGCCCGACGAATTTGTAGCAGTTGCGAAGCAAATGCCGTGGAGTGTTTCCTTCATTTTAGAAATCGAGTTGAACTCACGAGGGCTTAAATAATAGTTGTCGCTATTAAAGTTCCAACCTTCATACATGCTGTGGTACGTCATACATTGTTAAAAAAGAAAACAGATGCCTCTGGCAAGGTGTTGAATGATAGTATAATTACCTGAACAACTGACAAAACAAATAGAATTATTGGGTGTAAGCTAGCCATTGACTTGTAATTGTACACTACTGGCCATTAAAATTGCTACACCACGAAGATGACGTGCTACAGACGCGAAATTTAACCGACAGGAAGTAGATGCTGTGATATGCTAATGATTAGCTTTTCAGAGCATTCACACAAGGTTGGTACCGGTGGCGACACCTACAACGTGTTGACATGAGGAAAGTTTCCAGCCTGTTTATCATACACAAACAGCAGTTGATCGGCGTTGCCTGGTGACACGTTGTTGTGATGCCACATGTAAGGAGGAGAAATGCGTACCATCACGTTTCAGACTTTGATAAAGGTCGGATTGTAACCTATCGCCATTGCGGTTTATCGTATCGTGACATTGCTGCTGGTCGAGATCCAATGACTGTTAGCAGAATATGGAATCGGTGGGTTCAGGAGGGTAATACGGAACGCCGTGCTGGATCCCAACGGCCTCGTATCACTAGCAGTCGAGATGACAGGCATCTTATCGTAACGGATCGTGCAGCCACATCTCGATCCCTGAGTCAACAGTTGAGGACATTTGCAAGACAACAACTATCTGCACGGACAGTTCAATGAAATTTGCAGCAGCATGGACTATCAGCTCGGAGACCATGGCTGCAATTACCCTTGACGCAGCAGCACAGACAGGAGCGCCTGCGATGGTGTACCCAACGACGAACCTGGGTGCACGAATGGCAAAACGTCACTTTTTCGGATGAATCCAGGTTCTGTTTACAGTATCATGATGGTCGCATACGTATTTGGCGACATCGCGGTGAACGCACATTGGAAGCGTGTATTCGTCACCGCCATACTGACCTGTGGCTCTACCCTTTATTCTATCCCTGTGAAACCCTACATTTCAGCAGAATAATACACGACCGCATGTTGCAGGTTCTGTACGAGCCTTTCTGGATCCAGCATATTCTCCAGACGCCTGGTCAATGGTGGCCGAGCAACTGGCTCGTCACAGTAAGCCAGTCACTACTCTTGATGAACTGTGGTATCGTGTTGAAGCTGCGTGGGCAGTTGTACCTGTACACGCCATCCAAGCTCTGTGTGACTCAATGCCCATGCGTATCAAGGCCGTTATTACAGCCAGAGGTTGTTTTTCTGGGTACTGGTTTCTCAGAATCTATGCACCCAAATTGCGTGAAAATGTAATCACATGTCAGTTCTAGTATAACATATTAGTCCAATGAATAACCGTTTATCATCTGCATTTCTTCTTGGTGTGGCAATTTTAATGTCCAGTAGTGTAAAATGTCTGCGGTTCGGTATGTCATGACAGTTGCCTCGACTTGTGGAGAATTTCTTGTTTTTTTCCAGGGACCTGACAACAGGGTAAAATAAACGGTCAGCAAGTGTGGACTACATGCAGTCCCAAAGTCTGATTTCAAATGCCTTTGATTATTGTAAAGCAAGTTCAACCATGCAATAAAACTGCAGCTGGGTAAGTACATCATCCACTAAGGGCACAGCTAGCAATCGGAGGCAAACACTTCCCCTCACAGCATTGCCAGCTGGACTCCTCACTCAAGAGTCCGATGTAAACACAGCTGACAACAGGAAGTGGCGTAGTATAACGTGACCACTAGCTCGAGTTCAGAGCAGGAAACAGCTGTGGTCCATGGCGGTATAGTGGTAAGGGGTCTGGGATGTGCCAGCACCTCAGGTGGGGCTTTTCACCTTTCAGACTTCCGAACACTAGCCTCCACCTCTGCCCTGGCATGTGGTGTATGCCGGGTACCCCCGTGGGGTCTGTGCTTCAGATCCCACGTGAAGCTCGCTCCCACACTACAAACTGCACCTGATTATGCGGTTGCAGACACTGATTTTAATACACGCACACACTTTCTTCACCAGACTACATCTACATAAATTTACAAGGTACTTTTTACTTAATATATCTTACTGTCAAAGGAAACTGCATGGTATTATTAACATTTGTAGGATTACAAAAATGAAATAAAATCCTTACTAAAACAACTAAAACGTTTTTCTTCCTTGGTGTGCTAAATACTGCTAAGATAAATACTAACATATCTTCCATTTTCTTGTAGTTAATCAATATTTGAAAAACTTTTTGGCTATAATACTGACATTTATATTACATACTGTACTTCGTGCATTCTCAGTGCTGAAACAGCATAAATTATTTCAAAGTCAAAAAAAATCCAAAATATTATATCAACAGCGTCACACAAGTGAACAGTGGAAGAAAAAAAGATTTTCAGGTGTCTCAGTCTGTATTCATTTTAGTATCATGATTGATTATATGATAACAAATAAATTCTGTGTCAAAAATCGTTTTATAATAGTTGAAACTCAATACCTTTTAAAAAGCATTGTTTTCATCAATTTTATTTTCAAAAACGAACACAGGGCTTCTTTTTTTCTAAAATTATTCTAGTGTTAAAAATGAGATGTATGATATGACACAGGCCACTAATGAGAAAAACTTCTTTTTTTGTATGAAAGAGGATAATTCTCATGGTTTTATGTCAGACGAATAATAAATGAAACAGTTAACATTAAAAAAACGAATTTCTTGATGATTTTACTAACGGGTCTATATATGTCATATCATATTTCGGTTAGTAGTTATATGACAAACTGTCTGGCTCTAACTTTTATGAAGGTATCTTGTGGATCAGAAAAGAAATTATATTACTGCCTCTACAGGTTACGTCTGGCTGAATGAAACAGATTGTAAAAGCATTAGCCGAAAATGGAGAATGTTATGTTCTTTGCAAGGCGTTTGCAATCAGTAATGAGTGAAACTGTAAAAATAAAAATAAAGGTATGAGAGAGGTCTATTATTATTGTACCATCATATTATTGACGTTGCATCGCAGTAAACCTATTTACGATTCTCTTTGCAGTTCAAGAATATTTAACCCACAATACAGTGTTATTATTTTGATACCAATTAATGTAAAAAGAGCCCCTTCCCCTCACTACGTAGACGAAATTGAACCAAAATTTCGTATTCTTCGTATTCTTAGAGACACTGCTACTATGGCTGTTTATTTTACTGTTAAATTCCGTGCCACGTCACTATTTTAAACGTTTAAAAGCGTCGATAAGACTGTTTGATTAATACTAATTTACAAGAAAGGAATGCTGAATGTAACGTTTTGCGTACATTAAGGTCACTCAAGATATAGTTTGCATTACATGTTCTGAGAATAGAATTATTTTGTAACATGTGAAATACAGAAAAATACGATAACAGGCAAACAGAGCAGTGATGACGTAATCGGTTTTGTAATAATAGTGTAAAGGAATAAAAACAGCAAGAACTAGAAAGTTACTGCCAGTCAATTTCCTCGGCCTTTTCCTATTCATCACTTCGCTGCTAGGTGTCGCTCGCTACTAGTCCCTCACACACTGAGCTGTCTACAGTGCAGGTCTTCGCTACCAGGTCGCTCTAGCAGCGCTGGCCAGGACTCACTCTGCCGGAGTTTGCTGTTTCACTCCGCAACATCTATGGTAGCTGACGTGAGCGGTAAATCTTCAGCCTAAACATAATAACACCAATACCAAATAAGGCAAATAGTGATAAGTGCGGCCGGCCGCAGTGGAAGAGCGGTTCTAGGCGCTACAGTCTGGAACAGCGCGACCGCTACGGTCGCAGGTTCGAATCCTGCCTCGGGCATGGATGTGTGTGATGTCCTCAGGTTCGTTATGTTTAAGTAGTTTTAAGTCCTAGGGGACTGATGACATCAGAAGTTAACTCTCATAGTGCTCAGAGCCATTTTGATAAGTGCGAATATTACCGAATCATCATTTTCATATGTCCTGGCTGAAAACAGTGATCCAAACTATTTACAGAGGAATGGAACATATTACAGATGACGACCTAGAGGAAAATCAATTTTGAGGGAATACACTAACCATTAGAGATAGCATGAAGAAATTCAACCTAAATTTATTACATCTTCAGATGTAGAAAAAAAAGCTTTTGACAATTTTGACCAGAATATACGGTTTGAATTTAATGAAACAGGGATAAAATACAGCAAGCGGCATGTTATCTAGAACTCTACCAGAAAACAGACAGCACTTGTAAGACTTTTAAGACATAAAACAAACATGGTAGTTGAGAACTGAGAGAGACGGGGTTCTAGCCCATTGTCGTGTGTTACTCGTTCTGTATACATGGTGTTTCACAAGACATGCTACACATTTATCGAGGCTGTCGAGGGGCCTAGCTGATCAAGTCGATGGAAACGATGTCTGGAAATGTCATCCAGCGACGCTAAAGTGCATAAAAAAAAGTGGTTCAAATGGCTCTGAGCACTATGGGACTTAACTTCTGAGGTCATCAGTCCCGTAGGACTTAGAACTACTTAAATCTAACTAACCTAAGGACATCACACACATCCATGCCCAAGGCAGGATTCGATCCTGCGACCGTCGCGGTCACACGGTTCCAGACTGTAGCGCCTAGAACCGCACGGCCACTCCGGCCGGCACAGTGCATCAAAGATACAGGCGCTGGCGCCTGTAGAAATATGTGTATACAGGGGGATCCCATGAAGATGTTACAAACTTTCCAAGATGATGGAGATGGATAAATGTATCAATTTGAGGTCATGCCCCTATACCGGAAAATTATAAGAGAAGACATTCCTGTTACGTCTGACAGTATGTGCCGTGAGTGTTGTTGCTAACATGTAGGGCAGGAAACTTTCAGAGGCGATGGTATGGACCGAAAGCAAGAAAAAACGTCCAATAAACATGGGCTGTAAAATGCATACCTTAAGAGCTATGAGCACTTGTTCATCTTCGCTAGCATGAAACACATCTTCACTATTGAACAAGTGCTCATAGCTCCTCAGGTGTGCAGTTTAGAGCCCATGTTTACTGGACATTTTTTCTTGGTTTGGTCCATACTGCCGCCTCTGAAAGTTGCCTACCCTACAATCCTAACAAAAACAATACCAGTACTTGTATTTCACTACCGGAGGTATGATAACGATTATCACTTACAACTTTCGACACGTTCGTTTCCAGTACAGGAGCTCTTTCCTCAAATTGATACGTTTGTCTGTCTCGATCATCCTAGGAAGTTTGTAACATAATCACGAAATCACCCTGTATATACACACATTTACAGGGGCCGGCGCTGGTATCTTTGATGCTCTACACCGTCGTTGGATAACGTTTTCAGATATGAGTTCCTATATAAAACTGCAGGCTCTAGAAATGTGTAACATGAGTTGTGAAACACCTTGTATAAAGAAAGCAGCATACAAAACGGACGATAAATTCTGGAAATGAATCAAAGATAAGGAAGAAGAAATAAAAGTTGTTTCCAAATCGAAATTTCAGTTTGCAATGGAGTGCGCACTGATTTGAAATTTCCTGGAATTTATTTGCTCTGAAGATAATCGCTGAAAAGATGGTCGAAATGTCAGTATTTTAGTTTTTCAGTGTTTTATGACATGGCCTGGCACCAAAAATTATTTTTTTTCAAGTTCTTTGTAGGAACTATACGGCTTCTGTCCGATATTTTCAATATGACATTAGCATTTCTCCCTAAACCTAGCAACTTGAATAGTGCTTGAAATGATGTAAATAGTACTTACGCTTTTTGTTATGGAGACGGAAAGTGTACTTGCTTTTAATGACAATATACAGGGAAATTTAGTCATGTCTCTGCAAAGTGCCTTAACACTGAAATCCTGGAACATATCCGCATATTTAGAATATGGTACGACAACAGCTGTACAATTTACTCGACAGGTACAGAGTTTACCGAAATTCTAGCACTTGTAGAGGGAACTAAGCGACAATATTTTAAATTTGAACCCACCTACGGAAACGTATACTTTCCGTGCTACCGTCGTTTGAATACATGGAGCACACCCGAATAGGAAAAGGCTGTACTGTAAACAACAGTGTTTCTGAAAACTGATTAGGTTTCCTTTCGGTTTCTTGGCCTTATTAATGAGTGGAATTGTAGAACAGTTATGTACTGGGTCACACCAATTAAATTACTTGTACAAGTGGTCGCGTTACCATCGTGTTTCCAAATGGTTGCAGCAAGGAAACGGTACGTTATGGGAGATGGGCTCCAATTCAAAATACAAGTATTGTGTACTCAGTCCCTCTCGACACTAGAAGTCTGTAACGGTAATTTTGGAACATCCTGTATGTTTCCAGTAAATTGTTTAACTGTTGTCCTACCGTAATTGAAATTTGCGAATACATTTCATAATTTCTGAGAGATCATCAGGCGCAACTGCGGTTTCCGCAGTATTTACTCAGGGGCGTCTTGGCTATGGCGACTCTTGACAACCACGAAAACAACTGGCGGTAGAGAGCGCAACACAGCGACTTTTATGGACGTTTTTCTCTAATGTTTCCAGATGTCTCTATTTTTAGAGGTATCTTGACCCGCTCCCATAAGCCTTAAGAATGGCTCTGAGCACTATGGGACATCTGAGGTCATCAGTCTCCTAGAACTTAGAACTACTTAAACCTAACCAACCTAAGGACATCACACACATCCATGCCTGAGGCAGGATTCGAACCGACCGTAGCGTTCCAGACTGAAGCGCCTAGAACCTCTCGGTCACAATGGCCGGCTTTCATAAATTTACGGAGATACTCCGCTTTGAAGTTTTTCCAGTGATGTATATATTACAGTTGGAAATAATATCGAGCTTGAATGTATAGTGCAGTCGGTATCGCAATGGATTGTGAACGAAATGCGGTTATACGCAAATTGGTACAAATCTTCCGAGACTCATTTTTTTTCCTCCTTCAATTTGAAATACCTACGTCTCGTAATTGTAAAAATCATGATTACTTTTTTATAAATAATACACGGCTCCTTGTTTCTACACTCCTGGAAATGGAAAAAAGAACACATTGACACCGGTGTGTCAGACCCACCATACTTGCTCCGGACACTGCGAGAGGGCTGTACAAGCAATGATCACACGCACGGCACAGCGGACACACCAGGAACCGCGGTGTTGGCCGTCGAATGGCGCTAGCTGCGCAGCATTTGTGCACCGCCGCCGTCAGTGTCAGCCAGTTTGCCGTGGCATACGGAACTCCATCGCAGTCTTTAACACTGGTAGCATGCCGCGACAGCGTGGACGTGAACCGTATGTGCAGTTGACCGACTTTGAGCGAGGGCGTATAGTGGGCATGCGGGAGGCCGGGTGGACGTACCGCCGAATTGCTCAACACGTGGAGCGTGAGGTCTCCACAGTACATCGATGTTGTCGCCAGTGGTCGGAGGAAGGTGCACGTACCCGTCGACCTGGGACCGGACCGCAGCGACGCACGGATGCACGCCAAGACCGTAGGATCGTACGCAGTGCCGTAGGGGACCACACCGCCACTTCCCAGCAAATTAGGGACACTGTTGCTCCTGGGGTATCGGCGAGGACCATTCGCAACCGTCTCCATGAAGCTGGGCTACGGTCCCGCACACCGTTAGGTCGTCTTCCGCTCACGCCCCAACATCGTGCAGCCCGCCTCCAGTGGTGTCGCGACAGGCGTGAATGGAGGGACGAATGGAGACGTGTCGTCTTCAGCGATGAGAGTCGCTTCTGCCTTGGTGCCAATGATGGTCGTATGCGTGTTTGGCGCCGTGCAGGTGAGCGCCACAATCAGGACTGCATACGACCGAGGCACACCGGGCCAACACCCGGCATCATGGTGTGGGGAGCGATCTCCTACACTGGCCGTACACCTCTGGTGATCGTCGAGGGGACACTGAATAGTGCGCGGTACATCCAAACCGTCATCGAACCCATCGTTCTACCATTCCTAGACCGGGAAGGGAACTTGCTTTCCAACAGGACAATGCACGTCCGCATGTATCCCGTGCCACTCAACGTGCTCTAGAAGGTGTAAGTCAACTACCGTGGCCAGCAAGATCTCCGGATCTGTCCCCCATTGAGCATGTTTGGGACTGTATGAAGCGTCGTCTCACGCGGTCTGCACGTCCAGCACGAACGCTGGTCCAACTGAGGCGCCAGGTGGAAATGGCATGGCAAGCCGTTCCATAGGACTACATCCAGCATCTCTACGATCGTCTCCATGGGAGAATAGCAGCGTGCATTGCTGCGAAAGGTGGATATACGCTGTACTAGTGCCGACATTGTGCATGCTCTGTTGCCTGTGTCTATTTGCCTCTGGTTCTGTCAGTGTGATCATGTGATGTATCTGACCCCAGGAATGTGTCAATAAAGTTTCCCCTTCCTGGGACAATGAATTCTAGGTGTTCTTATTTCAATTTCCAGGAGTGTAATTACAAAAAAAAATGGCTCTGAACGTTATGGGACTAACTTCTGAGGTCATCAGTCCCCTAGAACTTAGAACTACTTAAACCTAACTAACCTAAGCACATCACACATATCCATACCCGAGGCAGGATTCGGACCTCCGCCGGGACCACCCGCAAAGTCCATGATGGCATAACAGTTTAATTTTTTAAGGCAAAAATGGAAAACCAAATTTTCGTCTAATCCCGCGCGGCTTTCTATTATTCATAGGCTCGTTATCAACGTAGCAGGTGACACATCCAGAACTGAAATGTATTTCTCTGATTCGGATAAGGAAGGAGCTAAGAGATTACCAGGCGACTGACCCCACGTATACCTTCAGTGACTTCAGTATTTAACTATACGGTGAAATCCTTCAGTTCCCTCTTCCGTTACAAATAGCTTATGCAGAAAAATTACCCTGTGGTTAAGTCAAGAATTTTCATCATTCTTAGCCGGCCAGGTTGGTCGAGCGGTTCTAGGCGCTACAGTCTGGAACCGCGCGAACGCTACGGTCGCAGGTTCTAATTCTGCCTTGGGCATGGATATGTGTTATGTCCTTAGGTAAGTTAGGTTTAAGTAGTTCTAAGTTTTAGGGGAACAATAACCTCAGAAGTTAAATCCCATAGTGCTCAGAGCCATTTGAATCATTTTTTCATCATTTTTTTATTTAATTACAATAGTACGTCAGATAACGTGTTGCGGTTTTCCTCTAGTCGTCTAAGGAGAGTATTGTGGGAGATTTGCTGTGTATTATTTCATTCTGTTTAAAAATTAAATGACATTCGAAGCTGTTTTGCCCCTCTGATCGCCTGTTTCCGTGTGAACTGCAGCTGGCCACGTCTCTGCAGGCTAGCTGTACCAGCTGACCTGACAGTGCTGTCCAAATTAAATGCACCGGTAAAGGTGTTCTGTCTTATTATCGCTAAGTCGATGTGAGCGTAACGCACAGCACAAAGCGTACCCTTATTATCGTACTTGACACTACTCTACACAGCTTGGCTGCAGTCCCACGAGAAACGGAAATCCAATGAGGTTGCAGCAAACTCGGTAGAATACATAGTGCAATGTTTGCATCAGGTTTATTCTAATGACGGACTGATTATAGAAAAATAGTGCAGGGCAACGGAAAGCGTTTTGTAGTCTACGTTTTGCGCAGTGCGTGTCAGTAATATCTGTTCAGCGTGACTTTCGTACTAGCTATGCTGCGGATCCTCCTACAGCTCAGAAAATTAGACGATGGCATGGAACAATTCTGAGAAGCAGGTTGTTTGTGAAGGGCAAATCACCAGACCGTCCCTGAGTGTCTGACACAGACGTCGAACGCAAGGAGTCCGCAGAAATCCCTCCGCCGTCCAGCTCGAAAGCTGAATGTGGTGTCACCGCAAGGCACCACCCTTGCTAGGTTGTAGGCTTCAAATCGGCCGCGGTCCGTCAGTACACTTCGGACCCGCGAATCGCCATTGTAGACGCTAGCCGACCGAGCGCCGCCCCTCGGCTGATCTTACTCGACAAGCTAGCGCACAGTTCTACAGTCGACTTTAATAGGAATGGTTCACTTGTTATAGCTTCAGAGATCTCATTTGCAGAGACGCTAGTTAGCACAACCTTCAGCTAAGTCAGTAGCTGCGACCTAGCCAGGCGCCACATACAGTTTATACATAGACAATTGATCTATATCTAAGAAGCAATCAGAATTGAAAAGAAGTATTCGCAGTTCAGTCTATAACTGCACTTGTAAATAGAAAGTACAAAGTCAAGATCGACGTTCACCACCGATGCTGAATTAAAGCTAAGTATTTAATTGTATTCCTGTCTAGTAATTTTCTAATCACCTGTTCCAGATACATACAGTCAAGTATAGTTCATTGATCCTCACGTCAGCCTACGTGTTCAACGCGTGCAACTAATGGCCACACCTCGTGATCAGATTAAGAGTCAAACTTCGTGACTCAACCGGGTCACTCTTTTTCCACGAGGCCCATAGTTCCGACTCATACATAACAATGAACATGTCCCCGATGTCTGTCTGGCGTATGTTGCGTTGATGTTCCACATGAAATCATACAAAATTCAGCTACTGCAAGTTCTTCGTGAAGGTGACAAACAACAACATGTGAAGTTCTGTAATTTTGCTCTTGGCAAGACAGAGGATGACAGTTTTCTTCCACACTTAGTGTTTCGTGACGAGGAAACACTCCATTTAAATCGAAAGGTGAAACGTCATATTGTGAGAGTATGGAGTACAAGATAACCACCATGAAGTTGTACAATATAAGAGGGACTCTCCAAAATTTAATGTATTTTGTGCAGTTTCACGATAAAAGGTGTATGGTCCATTTTCTTTGCCAAGAACACTGTTACAGGAAGCGCATATCTCGATATGCTTAAGAACTTTCTCTTCTCACAGATGGAGAGTGTTTCGAAAGACTTCAGTTATCAAAAGGATGGGGCACCACCACACTGGCATCTGGAAGTGCGGGAATTTTTAAATCAAAGAATTACTGAACGACTGATCAGTCACACTGGACAAAATAATTCACGCTTACATTATTGGCCTCCAAGTACACAGTACCCGACTATATGTGATTGTTTCTTGTGGGGGTTTATAAGAGACTCACTTTAGATGCCTCCATTACCAACAACATTGAATGAACTGAGACATCGCATAACAGTATCTGTGGAAGCTGTAACTCAAGACGTACTGGCTGCAGTTTGAATACCACATTGAGATACGCTGCGCATCTCAATGGGGCACACTGAACACCAATGAAAAAGTTGAAAAAAACTTTTTCAGTTTCCCTTTCATCAAAAAACCAAATTCACTGTATATATTTATTAGTTTCAGAAATATAGACGGGCCAAATCGGTTGATTGTTTTTGATACACCTGGTATGGATAACGCACTTCGGAACCTCCCACTAATTAAGCCATTACCGAGACGAGAGATGACAACCACTCACTCATGCGTGATGACATGAGTTGGATAAAAAGTAGTAGCAACAGTGCCACAACATGAAGGATGTGGGTCATATGGTACGTATGCCTTATGTTGCTGGTAGAAGATGGTTGGCTGAAGCAGTAAAGTCAGTGGCATAGGTTGTGTTTGAGTCATTTGCGGTATGTAGTATCTCAAAGTTGGAGAAGCTAGTTCTGACGTCTGAACAGTACGTTTGGTAAACACGAAAAACGTGCTTGGATCAAGACTGAAGTGGCACGTGGACGGAGCGCGCAACAATGTTTCCTTCCGGCGCTGCATCCCCACCAACTTTCACGACAATGTGCTAAATGACGAGCCCCGTGCAGGAGCTCCGTGTATGTGACAGTGGGATATACAGGCCATCCACCGTATTCACCCGATATGAGTCCCACCGATTATGACCTGTTCGTCAAAATCAACGAACCATCGTGGCACGTGTTAGAGCCTAAGATAAGACACCATATGGCGGTCCTAGAGAGACATCATTAAAGATGGATGCGCCGACGGTGTACGTCGTCTTGAATGTGAGAGGGGGGGGGGGGGGGGGGAGGGGAAAGGTGATCTAGATGCGAGACGGGGATGTAATAAAGCGAATTTCTCTCAATGAAGTCTAGCATGAATTCTAACCGAATTGGCACTACTTTTAACCCACCCCATGTATTTTAGCATACCCATTCCTTTTTGCTCTTAAAAGTTTGTCAGTAGTCTTGTATGAAACCTGTTTACAATTTTGGTTTGCTAACTACATCTACATGGATACTCTGCAAATCACATTCAAGTGCCTGGGAGAGGGTTCATCAAACATCATTCACCTCTATTCACCTCTATTATTCCATTCTCGTATAGCGAGCGGAAAGAACGAACACCTGTATCTTTCCGTACGAGCTTTGATTTTCCTTATTGTATCATGGTGATCGTTTATCTGCCCCCCGCAGCTGAGTGGTCAGCGCGACAGAATGTCAATCCTAGGGGCCCAGGTTCGATTCCCTGCTGGCTCGGAGACTTTCTCTGCTCAGGGCTGGGCGTTCTGTCGTCCTAATCATCATCGTTTCATCTCCATCGACGCCGTAGTCGCCGATGTGGCCTAAGACTTGCACCTGGCAGACGGTCTACTCGACGGGAGGCCTTAGTCAAACGACATTTCATCCCTAAGTAGGTCGGTGTCAAAAAAATATTTTCGCATTCGGAGGAGAAAGCTGGTGACTGGAATTTCATGAAAAGATTCCGCCGCAAAGAAAAACGCCTTTGTTTTAATGATGTCCACCCCAAATCTTGTAACATTTCGGTGACGCTCTCTCCCCTATTTCGCGATAATACAAAACGTGATGCCCTTCTTTGAACTTTTTCGATATACTCCATCAATCGTTTCTGGTAAGGATCCTAGCAGTATTCTAGAAGAGGACCTACAAGTATAGTGTAGGCAGTCATCTTAGTAGATCTGTTACGTTTTCTCAGTGTGCTGCCAATAAAACGTAGTCTTTGGTTACCCTTCCCCACAGCATTTTCGATGTGTTCCTTCCAATTTAAGTTGTTCGCAATTGTAATTCCTAGGTATTTAGTTTAATTTACGGCCTTTAGATTTGACTGATTTATCGCACAACCGAAGTTTAACGAGTTCCTTTTAGCACTCACTCGGATGACTTCAGACTTTTCGTTATTTAGGGTCAATTGGCAATCTTCGTACCATACAGATATCTTTTCTAAATTGTTTTGCAATTTGTTTTGATCTTCTGATGATTTTACTATTCGATAAATGACAGCGTCATATGCAAACAACCTAAGACGGCTGCTCAGATTGTCTCCCGTATAGTTTAATTGATAAGGAGGAGGAGAAGGAGATTAGTGTTTAACCTCCCGTCGACAACGAGGCCATTAGAGACGGAGCGCGAACTCGGGTGAGAGTAGGATGGGGAAGGAAATCGGCCGTGCCCTTTCAAAGGAACCATCCCGGCATTTGCCTGAAGCAATTTAGGGAAATCACGGAAAACCTAAATCAGGATGGCCGCAGACGGGATTGAACCGTCGTCCTCCCGAATGCGAGTCCAGTGTGCTAACCACTGCGCCACCTCGCTCCGTTAAATTGATAAGGAACAGCAAAGGGCCTACAACACCACATTGGGGAACGCCAGACATCACTTCTATTTTACTCGATGACTTTCCATCAATTACTACGAACTGTGACCTCTCTGATAGGACATCACGAATCCAGTCACATCACTGAAGCGATATTCCATAAGCACGGAATTTCACCACAAACCGCTTGTGTGGTACAGTGTCAAAAGCCTTCAGCAAATCCAGAAATACGAAATAAATCTGAAATCCCTTGTCAATAGCACTCAACACTTCATGCGAGTAAACAGCTAGTTGTGTTTCACAAGAACGATGTTTTCTAAATCCGTCGTGACTGTGTGTCAATAGCCCGTTCTCTTTCAGGTAATTCATAATGGTCCAACACCATATATGTTCCAGAACCCTGCTGCATATCGACGTTAATGATATGGGCCTGTGCTTTAGTGGGTTACTCCTACCACCTTTCTTGAATATTGGTGTGACCTGTCCAACTTTCCAGTCTTTGGATATGAATTTTTTGTCGAGCGAGCGGTTGAATGTGTTTGTTAAACATGGAGCTATTGCAAGAGCATACTCTGATAGGAGCTTAACTGGTATACAGTCTGGACCAGAAGACTTGTCTTTGTTAAGTGATTTGAGTTGCTTCACTCCTCCGAAGATATATACATCTAAGTTACTCATGTTGGCAACTGTTCTTGACTCGAATTCTGGAATATTTACTTCGTCTTCTTTGATTAAGGAATTTTGGAAGTCTGTGTTTAGTAACTCTCCTTTGACAGCACTGTCTTCGATAGTATCTCCATTGCTAGAGCGCAGAGAAGGCACTGCCTATGTGTACATGTACAACAATTCGTTACGAAAGACAGTAGAGTTTGATTTTTATTGACAGCATGAAAGTTTGATTTCCACTTACCATACTGCCCTGGCTGCACATTTTTCTGTTTTCAAAACTGATGTCTTTAGCTTGAATTTACTTTGGCTTGCACCACAGCACATTTACTTGACGTAAAATACGACCAAACACTCCACCACTACAGTTCGATTACCATCTCTTAACTGTCGGACATAGTGATCTACCGGTACAACGCATGCCTCCAAATCGAGAGTCGCGGGATCGAAAAGCCCGTCGAACCAATGAATTTTTCAGTCTGCCTTTAATCCAGCCTTCACTTCTCAACGATATGAGCAAGTAGAAACAACACGGGTGCCACGTTAAACTGCACATTCCATTTCCCCAGTTGGACAAACGATGTACGTTAATGATAAGCAGGTCGCCAAAGTGGCGTCCAATTGAAAGACGTTAACCAGGGCATTGACATACGCGATCTTTTTTCATTATTTTTATGACACTGTCCAGCCGCATTAATCTGACCACGTGTTAAAATCCCGAAAACCGCCTTCTGCAGCATGAGACGTACAGGAATAGAGTCGGTGAAGTAATGACAGGGATAAGAAGCCATGCCGACTCCACTACTTCGCCAGGTGCGAAAGAATTTTACCGATTGAGGATCCGTGGCAGAAGCTGTACGATTGGGTTTAAAGCCAGGAAATTTGGTGCTCAGGGCAGTACGGCAAATTCATCCTAGTGCTTTTCGAACCACTCACGTACATGCGAGCTATGTGACACGTTGCATGTCCTGCTGGTAGATGCCATCTTTCCGAGGAAAACCAAAGTGCATTCAGGGATAGGTATGGTCCCCAAGGACAGATGCGTACTTGGGTTGACCCATTGTGCATTCCAGAATGACGAGGTCACACAGGGAATGCAGCGAAAACTTCACCAGACCATAATGCTCCCTACGGGCTGCATGGCATTTGCTTTCAGACGTAACACGCCAATGGAAATCTGTCCGATGGATCATAAAATGTGATTAATATGGAAAGGCCACCTGTCCCACTCAGTGGACTTCCCGTGACGGTATTGGCGTGCAATTGCTGGCTTTCGACGCCAATGAACAGCAGTCAGTATGGGTGCCTGAACCAGGTGCCTGCTGCGGAGGCCCTTGCGCAGCAATGTTAACTGAACGCTCGTTGAGGAGACATTGGCGGTAGCCCTTGGTTCATCTGTGCGGTCAGCTGCAAACCCGTTGCACGTCTGTCACATATCCGCAGCTGTCGTTCACCCAGGTCGCCTTTGTCCGTGGTGCAACACAGTTGCCTTGGAGTCGAATACCGCGATTTTGCCACGCTTTGTTTACTATACACACAGCGGCATGTGAATATTTTACAGATTTTGCCGTTTTGGGGATTCTTCCATCGTTAGCCAGAAACACAACGATTATGCCCTGTTGGATGTCACATAAATCCCAAGCGCCTGTTTGAAACCAAATAAGCGGTAATGTTGTTTAAGATCCCAGACATTACACCCAACAGCCATTCATTGAGGTGGGCTTTCGATTGCGAGTAACTGACGAAAAAGATTTCGGAGTTTTGTGTGATGCTCCATAGCGTTAAAAAAGTCATTCCATAGTCTGGTTGCGTGGCATAATAGTTAGGATAATAGCTTAAACATGCCTCACAGATGGAGTAGTTTTTATATTTTTAAATCTTTATCGAAAAGACTTTGATCATTATTTGCACTCAATTTATTGCTTTAAATGTAATTTTTAAAGATTTCTATTCCTGTGTCACATCGTTTTAATCACCATAGGAAGTTTTTCATTTGTTTAATTTTTCTTTATATCATTCTACTACCGAACTAATTTTTGTGAATGTGTATTTTATTATACTTACCTGTTATAATATTCAATTATCTGAAAACTCCGGTATATCAATTAAAAATCTAAATTCTTGCACTTCGGCCGGCCGCGGTAGTCTCGCGGTTCTAGGCGCGCAGTCCGGAACCGTGCGACTGCTACGGTCGCAGGTTCGAATCCTGCCTCGGGCATGGATGTGTGTGATGTCCTTAGGTTTAAGTAGTTCTAAGTTCTAGGGGACTAATGACCACAGCAGTTGAGTCCCATAGTGCTCAGAGCCATTTGAACCATTTTTTTGCACTTCGGGAAAAATAGCGCAGATGAAGATTTAAATGAGAGAAGAGTTTATAAGCAAAATGAAATTCAAGCAAAGTGAGAAATAGATATAATGAACACCATAACCTAGACGAAAACACAGAATGGTAAAACAAAATAAATTAAATCGGAATTGATACATCACATTAATTAAAGAATTCGTGTGGAAGAACGAAGATAGGAAGAAAAATTAGAGCAAATGAAGAAATTGAGATTATGATTAAATCACGTGACCAAGGAATGGAAATAAAAAAAATTACATTTACATCAATCAATTGAATGAAAATGATTATCATTCTCGATAAAGGCTAAAAAAAGTTTAGTTTCTCTGGCAAGATTCGAACCTACAACCTAATGCAAGTGAAGGCATTATCCTTTCCACTACAGCTCACAACCAGATTATGTCGTTCAACTTTCTTAAGGCTTCCGAGTGTCACACAAAATTTCGTCACTTTCTCGCAAACGTGGGCCCACCAGAATGAATGGCTGCAATGTGTGATACCTGGGTTCTTAACATAACCGTGCAGATGGTTTCAAAAGTCGATCCTACCGCTGGAGAAATCTCCTTGCAAGCTATAACGAAAGAGGGCCGCAGTTTCATTATATCTTCTGATATGGTGGTGAACACACATTTGGTAGCGTAGCCACAGTGACACAAACGGACTCAAACCTGCACGATCTAAGCAACGAGAAACCACCTCGTACTTACTCCCCAGAAAAATTTCTAGAGTTACTGGAAAACTTACAGCCATTGCCCTCAGTCCCTGGCAGTCATTTAGTCTGCGGCGAGTGCTAAGAATCTCCAGACCAGTAATTACGCTTCGCAGTCGACTACTTCGCTGCTACATAATACGGTATCCTACTCTATGAAGTGGACTCATGGACTCTTGCCGCAGTATTAGGCAAGAAACTGGAGGCATTTGAAAAGCGGGCATATCGAAGAATGTTAAAGATACCATCGACAGATATAGTAAAAAATATGGCGGTACGAAGACTCAGAAATTCTCAACACTATCCAGAGGGGAAAACTCGACTGTTTTGGTCGCCCGAACCCGCAACAATAAATACAATCTGTTGAAATTAATAATTCAAAGACAGATTAATGACAGATGTGATCCACGACGCACACGATTATCCTGACTAAATAAACCAGCAGTTTGGGTTCAGCACTGAATCGATGTGCTGAATAACCATGGACATACACAGTTCATGCTACCAATCGACAGTGTTCTTGGAGGACGAGGCACTTACAGAGGAAGAATGACAATACAGACAATGTTTAAAAATTACCAAAATGCTCACCATTAAATCTAATACGCCACTCATGTTATCACGCTAGCTGCAAATAATATTATTCTGCATTTGTCAAACAGTTCAAATTTTTTGGACCTAGTGCTATTTTCAGCATTCATGTTAACATTTATTTCGATCAATGTACGTATTTTCTCAGACACCGATGGCTCGAGGAGTGCTGGAAACTAATGTCGCCGGATGTTTTATGTGAAAACTCGCAACGCTTTTTAAATAAAACAAACTTTATTAATATTCTACATCTTTATTCTTCACGTCTATATATTTATTTCTCAACATAATCACCCTGGGGACCAACACAAATTTCCCAACTAGACACTATTTTGTTGAGAGCGTCGTAGTATAATGTTCGACTATGTTAACAGAGCCACAACCTGACCTCTGCTTGCAGAACTTCAATCAATTGAAGTGCTTGAAGGTGTTCTTTGTTTTGTACAAAGACGGAAATCGGGACTGTGTGGAGGATGATTGATGGCAGTGAACCAATGGCGTCACATTGCTACAGATGTCGCAGGCCATCTGTGTAGTTTGACATTGTGATACTGAAGAAGAGGGTGCTCCACGTGCAGACGAAGTCTTCGAATGCGAGCTTTCACTTTTGTGAGCTCATTCTCATACTACATGAACATAGTTACGTTACACACCGCTGTGTTACACGTTAGAAATCGGATCCCTCCAGCAGCAGAGGGCTGCAGATATGTAGAATAAAGATGTAGAATGTTACTAACTTTTTCAAATAAAACATTCTCAGTCATTATCTTCTCAGCACGCCGTCAAGCACAAAAACAAAAAAAATTGTTTCCGTGCAAAGTATGACGTACTTTTAAGTGAACATCAGTATTGGAACAACAGGGGTACGACCACAAAGTACCGTTATACAAGATGGCGGCGATGATGTCATCCAAGAAGGCGGCTGTGACGTCACAGACACACCCCATGTGATGTCATCCAAGATGGCAGACGTGACGTCACAGACACACCCTCAGTGACGTCAATCAAGATGGTGGATTTTGGTAGAAAGTTTGAATTTTGGAAGGAAGAAGGTCAATTGGGCTTCCTCCACTAGCATAACCCCCCTCCCCCCAAAAAATGGCAAGAAGTTCGATTTCCAACATGCATCACACCTAGGAAAATGGAAGGAAAAATGTACTTGTCTTTATTATTCAACCAATTTTAATATAACTATTTAACCAATTAACCAATTGACCAAGAAAATGGGTTCACTATGCTTTAAACAACCTAATTCCAACTACTTTTCAATGTCCAGACCTCCACCCCTTCCTAGGAACCTGCGCCGAGTTTCAATTCTGGCTGTAAAGAAAGGTTACTTCTGCTTTCAATGCCAACCTAAGAAAATTGTTGCAAACGAAGCTCACTACTACTTACCTAATCCTCCAGGGTGCAACCTGTTCCTAGGGGTTGCTGGTAGAAGGATTCATCCCACACTACGCAGATTGAGAGAGGAAAGAGTGTACTTTATTTATTGGGCGGGGGGGGGGGGGGTCAATTTATTTAAGGATGGGGTATATGTATCACATAACACACGCTCTGACATGTCCCATAGCATACAGACCTGCAAAGTACTACTACATAACTGATGTATAAGACTCTACACACACGCTAACTAGTTGTAAACCATCAAAAACAACGCATTTCACAGATAACAGAAATCCGAACCACTCGTCAATAATGCAATGCATTAACGTCCACATAACCAAACAACTAGTAAATTGTCAAAATACTAATCCATCTAAAACACTCTGCTTGCTAATCGTCAACTGTCGAAATCATAGGCTTTATTTAAAGAATTATAGGCAGCACCACCACCCAGTGTATTTGCCACTGAGTCCAGACCCCAACTGACGTAGTGCATATCGATGTCACTAGAGGACGCTGTAGTGGCGGCAAGAGATGAAGCAAGTACCGTAATCTAAGATGGCGCCACCTAGTTGGTTCACCACGAGCTCCAGACCCCAACTGTGTTAGTACATTACGTCGCCTCCAGAGGACGATTCAGTGACAAAAGCTGATGATGCAAGTACAGTTATCCATGATGGTGGCAAAAAGTGCGTTCTCCACGAGGTCTAGTACTCAGTACCACGAGCACAGGACGCAGTCGTCCTTTTCGTGACGTAAACCAAGATGGTGAGGGAAAATGGTGGGAAAACGACTCAGCCTACTCTGGGCTACTGCGGAGAGTAAGGATGCAGTGCACTCTATTTATTTTCAGACAACCTATTTAAGGATAAAGTATATCTATCACACTCATACAAAATATCCATCCTGATGTGCCTGGGATCATGTTGCACAGCCCACAGACACGCAACCAACTCGTAATTTCAGTACACAATAGCAAACTGCTCCTAAATAATTCATCACATTGATGTGTAGACATTAAAAGTACTCGTAAACTGACCAAATACCGCATAGCAGAGCCTAAAGAGCCGCTCGTGAAACAAATCATTCAACAAGCACAGTCCATCGCCCCGTGTCCAGTAGAGTACACCGGAGGTAGCAATAAGTGACGCATCTGTCACATGTCAAACCAAGCACACTCACTGCTCGGCTTCCACAAGCACGTGGTGGCAG
This sequence comes from Schistocerca gregaria, assembly GCF_023897955.1. Taxonomy (NCBI): domain Eukaryota; kingdom Metazoa; phylum Arthropoda; class Insecta; order Orthoptera; family Acrididae; genus Schistocerca; species Schistocerca gregaria. The sequence continues at coordinate 161,992 of NW_026061892.1, read as the reverse complement.
CACCTCCATTCATACATAACATATGAGAAATTCAAATCTGCTAGATACCGATAATGACTTTATCGCCCGTACAGTCGATGCAGCCATCAGCTGTCAAACGACGCACAGACTCCATGCCAGGGTCCAGCAAGCATGAGGTGGCGGCACCCCCATTCATTAGTAACACCTGATAAGTTCCTCTCCAAATACGTATCAACCTACACACACAAGCTGACGTGCTTGAGCGGGAGTGCAACCGCGAGCTGCAGCCGAACGCAGGCCAATGTTGTATATAGGCGCCGTTAATAACTGGGGGCTTATTTACAGAACACGCACTCCAAGCAGAGCCACGTGCATTCAGCATTTCTCGGTACCCTCTCTCTAACTGCGGTCGGGTGAAGACGCAGCAGAATTCTATTCCACAATAGCAGAACCTGCTTTCTCCTTAGCGATTCTAACGGACCATACATCACGTTTGATTCACGCTTCACCACACGTAGCTACATACCATCGCAAATGCATTTATCAATGTTATCAATCTTATACTCAAGACACATTGCTATCTAAAATAATAACCAAGTCTAACTCTACCAAATTCCATAGTCCCCCAGAAATAGTTGACACTCTTGTTGTCTCAGCTTGTATGCGCCAAAATTCCTACCCTAACAGAACCCGTTTACCAAAGTATCGTCGAATCCAATCTTAGACACAACATGATAGCCTTCCTGCTCTCAACATACGCAAATGTTCTCACCGCTCCTGTATCCCACACAATCAATCGAGCATTTTCTTTCTGAGGCTATCTGTCGTTATTTTGCAAATGTTGCTAAATTTTACCGACAGTTCCCCCAATCTATACACCCCCAACCTCATCTTGCTTTCTAAAGACGCTACACTCAATGGTAATAAACTATTTTACACTAATCATCATTTTGCACCGACAACTAAACATCACAAAGTTGTCTACACGTCATCAAATATATACAACACTCACAAGAATATTGGAGCGTCGAACCGATCTCCAACCAGGGAATTTATCATGGAGTACATTATAGATCTAGTAAACATACAATTGATACCCCACACCATACCAAATCATCTCCTTTACGTCAGTGAGACGAAGTCACTGTCGCAGATCTGATGTGAAAGACAGGCTCTTTTCTCCTGGCACAAACGCGTTACTGTTTCCACTTTCTTGCTCGCATTTCTACAGACATCTCCAGACTCGGTGATTAAGAGAACAACCATATTTTTGCCATAATATTATACAATTTTCGCCGTACTTCTCGATGTTAAGCACTCAGCAGTAGCCTCCCGATCGCTAACGCAACATAATGCACAAGATATAGACTGTAAAATATTTCTCCACTAACACCAAACTTTAGCGACGTGCAGCGTGCTATAAACCATTGACTAACTAGAAAAAATAGAGTAAAACGACATTTGCACTATCGAATACAGAAGTCGGTGATGTAACAGATTCCAGATGATCAATATTGTTTACTAACCAATTAGGGTCTTTCCCACGTCTAGAGAACAGGCAAACGTGTGTCCAATACACTACTGTCGCTATTCCCTCAATTAAATAAATGTGGCAAATGTGCAGAAGCAGTCGACCGAACAATTTACATGGGAGGGTATAACGCTCCACCGCAAACGCACCATCTTCTCAAAGTTACACTTGATCATGAAAGCCACCCAGCACATACTTAGTTCGCTATCGGGTCGTCTAGAAGATGGTAAAGTTAACTATAATACATTCCTACCCTCTAAAAGGCCTCTGCATTCGGAAGTATGCTCCATTAACATGGGAACGCAAATCAGTACCATCACAGACCTTGCGTACACGAACACATTCTAGAAATCCCCTCACATATTTCTTCTATCACTGTACTTACAATTAAATCTTACGACCGAGGTCTCAACTGAATGGTATTTGGAATTGAGCTAAGTATCGGAAATACACTGTGTTGGCCGGCCAGGGTGGCCGAGCGGTTCTAGGCGCTACAGTCTAGAACCACGTGACCGCTACGGTCGCAGGTTCGAATCCTGCCTCGGGCATGCATGTGCATGATGTCCTTAGGTTAGTTAAGTTGAAGTAGTTCCAAGTTCTAGGGGACTGTTGACCTCAGCAGTTAAGTCCCATTGTGCTCAGAGCCATTTGAACCATACACTGTGTTGACCGCTGTGGCTCTGGAAATACTTGTACCTTCCTTACCACTAGACATACTCTTGCCTTCGCTATCACAGTACTCCAAGTCAAATCCATACCCTCCTTACAACAGCACATAGGCATTTCCTTTACACAAACAGATATACTTTATAAATCTGATACTCAATGCAAACATACCATACACCCAGCACTAATACTAAGTATAATATTACCTCCTCAGTAACTGGATGCATACGACACCAAATAATACTGACCGAAAACCACCGATGGGTGTGCATGTCTCTTACGTTCTTCCTGCAAGACATACCACTGTGTCATAGACGTAACGAAGCACATGTTAAAAAAAAACATCCCTATCCCAACAACTACTGCATGTTACTCTTAGCGCTCCTAGTTGTATAGGTGTACCCAAGTATCCGTGTTAAAACCTATAACAGCTGAACAAATCGAGGTACGGCATTAACTCTGAATGAGATGGTGTTTTCCGGACAAATAACGTGACGGTGATCGTAGAAATGTGTGTATTAAGAGCCAACGATGCAACCTCGTGATAAATTCAATGAACTTTTAAAGTCACTGAGCTAAGGAACGTGGTATGTAAGCGGTATTTGCGACTCCGCAACAGCACGCAGCTACATAATTCATTAGTTTTTGCAACGCATTCTGTCTCGAGACCATATCAGACATTCCGCGATATATTTGCTGAGTTATAGGCGATGACAGACAGTAGTAGTAGATGATGTGCTGATTGAGGTCCTAAGAAGAAAAATGTACACAAACTTATCAGATCCCTAGCCTTCCGCTATATATTAGAAATTACGTCCATTCAAACACATACTTCCATAGGCTCACACCCACAAGTCAATCATGTTTCACGCACTCTCATATCTCTAAACGAGTCACCTTCCTCGAATCTGTTGGTTGGTTGGTTGGTTGGTTGGTTGTTTTGGGGAAGGAGACCAGACATCGCAAGTCATCGGTCTCATCGGATTAGGGAAGGATGGGGAAGGAAGTTGGCCGTGCCCTTGGAAAGGAACCATCCTGGCATTTGCCTGGAGCGATTTAGGGAAATCACGGAAAACCTAAATCAGGATGGCCGGACGCGGGATTGAACCGTCGTCCTCCCGAATGCGAGTCCAGTGTCCAACCACCTCGCCACGTCCTCGAATCTGCTTGCTACAGTAAAATTACAACCTCTTTCTGATCACACCCTACACATTCTCCTGTGGCACCCATTTCTACAGCTTTCCACAAGTGCTAATTCCAATGTAAGTCGGACGAAGGCATATCCAACACCTTCTGCAACCCGTGTAGAAACAGATCGAGCTGAGTTACTGCAACAGAACTGTGTTTCGAGCATTCGGTGGAAATGCGAGCAATGTGGTGCGCACCCAAAACTAGAAACAAGTACTACAGATACCCAACATGCTATCTTCGTTATTCTATACCCACCCCAACATAGAAAAATTACGAACCATGAAAGCTCATCCTATTTACAACTCACGTAGGCATCGATTCGGGTGCAGTGGCGTATAGCTACGGTGGGCCTCCAGTGCGAAGAAAAGCATTTCACAATACTTCCCCAGAATAGCGTAGCATGCAGTCATTCAGGCATTCCTAACGGTTCACCAAGTCAAACACCTCAAACCGCAGCTGCCTATGTGGAGACGATCATATTAAATATACAAACACTGCAGAGACCACTTTAAACGTTCATCACCTATACTCTAAGCGAATTATCGTATGAGACGCTCCCTCTGACCCTGATTCAAACACTGTTTTCTAAAACGCTTTTGTACATCGCCAAACATTTCGTTTTCTGCCACGACTTCGAGATGTGTGTCAGATTCTAAGCTTACATTAAGACGCTCTGACTCACGACCTCTCACAGAAAACTAGACATCACGCCGTATAAATCATATTCTTACGGCGGATAACATAACACTGGATGATTTTTAAATAAAACACACTTACAATATAAGGAAACTAGAAGAGTTTGGCAGCGTTGTGGAGAGTTTTCAAACTAAGGTCCGAAAGTGACTGAAGACATCTACATATAAACTCATATGTCACAAGGATGGAATAGATGATGGCTTCGCGTTCCATTTCGAGTTATTCCCAATTTTGCACTTACGTACGCAATCGCTGTTTAGCTGCTAGCAACCCCCAGAAGTTGTCACCCATCCATAAAACTTCTTCCTCAACTCAAACAAGTGATGTCACTCAGTCATTATGTGGTAACCAATGTGACAGAAAAGACACTTCCGATGTACTGTAATAATAAGCAACAGACTGAATAGCGCGAAGAATTTTACACTAAGTTCAGCACCGGCCAGTGAGGTGACAGCATGTCTCCACAGTTTCAGTATCATAGGTAAACCATGCCCTCTCCACGTTGCGAGTATCATTACGAAAATCGATAGATGACTGAGCAGTACGTCCATTAACTCTTAATTCTCGAACACATAAATCATCAAAGTATCTCCTCGAGCATAGTGTTTAATTTACGATCTATCTCTCAGAGTATGGGAGTCACAGAGCATTCTCGGCGTCTTAGGGTAAAAGACCATCTTCACTCAGTCATTGACCAACCAGCCCTGCAGCACAGTTAGCGAATTAATCAGCAGTCTCCCATAAGAGGATCTCTACACTCCACGACTCGTGAATGGGTTGAGCTTTCAGAGACCTAACCCATCTAAGTGCACGAGATTTAGCGAGATGCGATCATGTCGAGGAGCTTAGCACCCCTTATCGATGTATAGTAACAGAGTTCGAAGTGCGGTCATATAATAGCAGACAGTTAAGAAGAAAAACAAATGATTGATTTTTATACCCGATGGAGCCCCAGACGGATGGAGTTCAACGCATTTTTACTTAAATCAACCAAGCTATCAACTCCAAAGTATTGTTCTAGAGTCTAAGATCCGCAACTGGAAGGTATTCCTAAGAGAGAGAACATAAACACACGCACTCTGAAGACTACAACGCTCTGCACTTACAAACTGGCTATAATGTTAGATCGCATACTTTTCCGACCTAGCAGACACACATTCTTCTTCCCCATTTTTCTACGCTGAACTATCTTATTGAATCGTAAAACATTTGCCTTGCATGATACGAGCACAATATAGCTTTTGCGGAGACGTATAGTGTCCACTGTTCACATCCGATCATGATCCAGAAATTATACGATGCCTGCATCAGGCCTATATATATATATAATGATAGGTAGTAGCGGGGGATACGTCCTACAAGGAAACAGATAAACGCATAGCAGCAGCGTCCGACATGTGAAAATTACAAGTCAGTCCGTCACTAACTCTGTAAACAGCACATCAGTCGGGCAAATCTGTACACAGGGATTGCAGCGCATCACAAGCTCTTACCGCTAAGTTAGTTATGACCGTGAAGTCTCGATTTTACATCCAAGATGCGCATAAAATCAAAAATCGTTTAGAGGAATGTCTCAAGTTTCATCACGCATGAGATGGAAGTCCTTTCATGACCGAGAAGTTTACCATTAACTATCGTAAGTAGACACTGCTTTAAACCACATATGGAACACGTAGCTGTATACCAGTAGAATGCAGGCTATGTCATATGATTTATGCATCCGGATAGTACACAGAAGAAAAAGAAATTGAGCTCCACCAACTTCTCCTTCTCTAGAATGAATTAGTCATCTTATAAATCATACCTCGTTACAGCTTTTTCACAGTGGATCAACCCCTAAACTCTATGTTATCCTATAAAGAAGATGCAAGTAAGTTTAGAGGTGAAACGATCTCTGTACTCCTCAAAAGCGCGAAATACAGTAGTCAACTCGCGTGTATCACTGATACCTCAATAGACATACAGTATAATACTGACTCAACGGGAAAAAATTGACTACCTCTCTGATTCCCCTTCGTTTCCATGTCAACGTTTTTTCGCATTCCTCTTGTTGGCGCATACTTGATTCCATGTACAAACTGTTCGGCGCGAACCAGAACATCCACATGTGCTTCCTCAATTTCCCCACATTTCGGTGTATATTTGATCAATTATTACTATTCAATAGACATTTTTCGCAATTCTATCGATTTTATGTCAGATCTGTCCATGCGATCACGACGTAACCGCTCGTTCTGGGTTCTAAAATTGCCTGTAAACTTAACACAGCTGCCAACACATAGTCCAAATGCACTAATCAGGAGGCGTTAAGACAGCTCTGTACTTCAATGTCACCTCCACATTCGGGGAGCTTTTGCTCTGTTTTCTGCGTGTCTGTGTCTAGGTGAGTTGAAAATGGGATGAGATTTCATAGTTCGTAATTTTTCTGTGTTGGGGTGGGTATAGAATAAAGAAGATAGCATGTTGGGGATCTGTAGTACTTGTACCCAGTTTGGGTACGCACCACATTGCTCGCATTTCCACCGAATGCTCAAAACACAGTCCTGTTGCAGTAACTCAGCTGGATCTGTTTCTACACGGATTGCAGAAGATGTTGGGTATGCCTTTTCCGGCTTAAATTGGAACTAGCACTTGTGGAAAGCTGTAGAATTGGGTGTGACTGGAGAATGTGTAGGGTGTGATTAAAAGGAGGTTGTAGTTTTACTGTAGCAGACAGATGCGAGGAAGGTGACTCATTTAGACATATGAGAGTGCGTGAAATGTGATTGACTTGTGTGAGCCTATGCAAGTATATGTTTGAATGGACGTTATTTCTAATATATAGCGGAAGGCTAGAGATCTGATAAGTTAGAGTATATTTTTCTTCTTAGGACCTCAATCAGCACATCATCTACTACTACTGTCTGTCATCGCCTATAACTCAACAAATATATCGCGGAATGTCTGATATGGTCTCGAGACAGAATGCGTTGCAAAAACTAATGAATTATGTAGTTGCGTGCTGTGTCGGAGTCGCAAATAGCGCTTGAATACCACGTTCCTTAGCTCAATGACTTTCAAAGTTAATTTAGTTTATCACTAGGTTGCATTGTTGGCTCTTAATACACACATTTCTACGATCACCGTCACGTTATTTGTCCGGAAAACACCATCTCATTCAGAGGTAATGTCGTACCTTGATTTGTATGGATTTGTATGAATTTCCCTTGGAGTACTGTGATAGCGAAGGGAAGAGTATGTCTAATGGTAAGGAAGGTACAAGTATTTCCAGAGCCATAGCAGTCAAGACAGTGTATTCCCGATACCTCTCCTTATTGCCGATACCGTTCAGTTGAGACCTTGGTCGTAAGATTTAATTGTAAGTATAATTATAGAAGAAATACGTTAGTGGTTTTCTAGAATGTGTTCATGTATGCAAGGTCTGTGGCGGTACTGATTCGAGTTCCCATGTTAATGGTAGCAGCCTTCCGAATGCAGAGGCCTGTTGGAGTGTAGGAATGTATCATAGTCAACTTTACCATCTTCTAGACGACCGAATAGATACCTAAGTATGTGCTGGGCAGATTTTGTGATCGAGTGTAACTTTGAGAAGATGGTGCGTTTGTGGTGGAGCGTTATACCCTCCCATGTAAATTGTTGAATCAACTGCTTCTACACATTTGACGCCTTTATTTACTTGAGGAAATATCGGTTGTGGCGTATTGAACACAGATTTGCCTGTTCTCTAGACGTGGGAAAGACCCTAGTTGCCAGAATGATATTTTGACTCTGAAGCGGAGTGTGCGCTCACATGAAATTTCCTGGCAGATTAAAACTAAGTGCCAGACCGAGACTCGGACTCCGGAACTTTGCCTTTCGCGGGCAAATACTCTACCATCTGAGATACCCAAGCAAGACTCACGCCGTCCTCACAGCTTTACTTCCGCCAGCACTGGTAGAGCACTTGCCCACGAAAGGCAAAGTCCCAAGTTCGAGTCTCGGTCGGGCACACAGTTTTAATATGCCAGGAAGTTTAAGTCCCTAGTTGGTTTGTAAACAATATTGATCATCTGGAATCTGTTACATCAGCGAATTCAGTATTTGAGAGTGCAAATGTCGTTTTACTCTATTTTTTTCTAGTTAGTCAATGGCTTACAGCACTCAGCACCTCGCTAAAGTTTGGTGTTTGTGGAGAAATATTGTACAGTCTATATCTTGTGCATTATGTTGCGTTAGCGATCGGGAGGCTACTGCTGAGTGCTTGATATCGAGAAGTACGGCGAAAACTGTATAATATTATGGCGAAAATATGGTTGTTCTTTTAATCGCCGAGTCTGGAGATGTCTGTCAAAATGCGAGCAAGAAAGTGGGTACAGTAACGTGTTAGTGCCGGGGGCAAACGATCCTGTCTTTCACATCAGTTCTGAGACAGTGACTTCTGTTCGCTGACGTAAAGGAGATGATTTAGTATGGTGTGGCGTATCAATTGTATGTTTACTAGATGTATACGGTACTGCATGATACATTCCCTGGTTGGAGATCGGACTGACGCTCCAATATTCTTGCGAGTATTGTATATATTTGATGACCTGTAGACAACTTTGCGATGTTTAGTTGTCGGAGCAAAATGGTGATCAGTGTAAAATAGTTTATTACCACTGAGTGTAGCGTCTTTAGAAAGAAAGAAGAGGTTGGGGGTGTATAGACTGAGGGAACTGTCGGTGAAATTTAGCAATCTTTGCAAAATAACGACAGAAAGCCCCAGAAAGAAAATGCTCGATTGGTTGTGGTGGGATACAGGAGCGGTGAGAACATTTGCGTATGTTGAGAGCGGGAAGGCTATCACATTATGTCCAGGAGGAAGATTGTATTCGGAGATAGTTTGGTAAACGGTTTCTATTAGGGCAGGAATTTTGGCTCATACAAGCTGAGACAACAAGAAAGCGAGCGTCAACTATTTCTGGGGGACTATGGAATTTAGCAGAGTTAGACTTGGTTATAATTTAGATAGCACTGTGTCTTGAGTAGAAGATTGATAACATTGCTAGATGCGTTTGCGATGGTATTTAGCTACGCATGGTGAAGCGTGAGTCAAACGTGATGTATGGTCGGTTAGAATCGCTAATTAGAAAGCAGGTTCTGCTATTGTGGAACGGAATTCTGCAGCGTTTTCGCCCAACCGCAGTTAGAGTGAGGGTAGCGAGGAATGCCGAACGCACGTGGCTCTGCATGGAGTGCTTACTCTGTAAATAAGCCCCCAGTTATTAACGGCGCCTACATGCAACATTGGCCTGCTTTTGGCTGCAGCTCGCGGTTGCGCTTCCGCCCGATCACGTCAGCACGTGTGTGAAGGTTGACACGTATTTGGATAGGAACTTCTCAGGTGTTACGTGTGAACGGGGATGCCGCCACCTCATGCTTGTGGGATCCTGGAGTGAGTCCTGTGCGTAGTTTGACAGCTGATGGCTGCACCGACTGTTCGTGCGATAAAGTCACCATCGGTATCTAGCAAATATGAATTTCTGAAATGTTACGTATGACTGGGGGGCTTGCAGAAGCCGAGTAGGGGCAGTACGTCGTTTGACATCTGACTGATGCGTCACTTATCGCTACCTGCGGTGTACTCTACTGGACAGGGGCGGTGGACTGTGCTTGTGGTCGTTGATTGCATTATTTCGCGAGCGGATCTGCAGCCCCTGCTATGCGCTATTAGGAGAGTTAACAAGTACTGAGTGTGTCGACACATCAGTGTGAAGAATTATTTAGGACCAGTTTGCTATTGTGAACTGAAATTACGAGTTGGTTGCATGTCTGTGGGCTGTGCAACATGACCCAAAGCACATCAGGATGGATGGTTTCTATGAGTATGATAGATATACTCTATGCTTAAGTAAGTTGTTTGAAAATAAATAGAGTGCACTGCATCCTTACTCTCCCCAGCAGGCTGAGACGTTTTCCCACCATTTCCCCTCACCATCTTGGTTTACATCACGAAAAGGACGACAGCGTCCTCTGCTGGTGGTACTGAGTACAAGACCTCTTAGAGAACATACTGTTTGCGGCCATCATCAGCTGGTGTCACGGAGGCACCCTCTGGCGGCGACGAAATGTACTAAGACAGTTGGGGTCTGGAGCTCGTGGTGAACCGACTAGGTGGTGCCATCTTAGATTACGATAATTGACGTCACTACAGCGTCCTCTAGTGGCATCGATATGAATAAAGTCAGCTGGGCTCTGGACACAGTGGCAAATACACTGGGTGGTAGTGCTGCCTCTTTCTTTAATTAAAGGCTAGTGTATGACTTCGACAGTTGGCGATCAGCAAGCAGAGTGTTTTAGATGGATTATTATGTAGCAGTTGTTTCGTTAACTGGACGTAAATGCGTTGCAGTATTTACAAGTGGTTCGCATGTCTGTTGGCTGTGCAATGCGTTATTTTTTATGGTTTACAATTAGCATGCGTCTGTGTAGAGCCTTATACATCAGTTATGTAGGAGTAGTTTACAGGTCTGTATGCTGTGGGGCATGTCAGAGCATGTGTTATGTGATACATATACCCTGTCCCTAAGTAAATGTCGCCCCCCCCCCCAAATAAACAAGTACACTCCTTCCTCTCTCCATCAGCCTAGTGTGGGGTGAGTCCTTTTACCAGCAACCCCTAGGGAGAGGTTGCGCCCTGGAGGTTTAGGTTAGTGGTAGTGAGCTTCATTTGCAACAATTTTCTTAGAATGGTAGCGAAATTAGAAGTGACCTTTCTTTACAGCCAGAATTGAAACTCGGTGCAGGTTCCTAGGAAGGGGTGGAGGTCTGGACCTTGAAAAGTAGTTGGAATTAGGTTGTTTAAAGCATAGTGAACCCATTTTCTTGGTCAATTGGTTAATTGGTTAAATAATTATATTAAAATTGGTTAAATAATAAAGACAAGTACATTTTTCTTGCCATTTTCCTAGGTGTGATGCATGTTGGAATTCGAACTTCTTGCCATTTTTTGGGGGGAGGAGGGTTATGTTAGTGGAGGAAGCCCAATTGACCTTCTTCCTACCAAAATTCAAACTTCCCACCATCTTGATTGACGTTACTGAGGGTGTGTCTGTGACATCACGTCTGCCATCTTGGATGACATCACATGGAGTGTGTCTGTGACGTCACAGCCGCCATCTTGGATGACATCATCGCCGCCATCTTGGATATATGTCGCCGTGTAACTGCCGCTCGTGGCGATACATTAAAGAGTTCTCTGTCTTCTTGTCGGACAGCCAGTACCCACATCAGTGTACCGAAACAAAGACGCAACATCTATGTGCCACATTTGAAGATGAGTTTGAAAAGGCTCCAAAATGAGTTAACTGGATTTTTAAAAAATTCAAAAAGTGAATTGTTGCAATTTTCAACATTCATGTTCTGTAGACAGTCACAAGCTCTTGAACAGTGGTTCACAACATTTGTTAGACCAGTACCCCTGAGTGCAATCAGACATTAGCTAGTATCCCCACTCACCCAAATTATCACTAACTTTAGCACATAACTAAACTGTACAATGAAAGATTTTTCTTGGAACACTTTTATTTTTAAAACGACGAAAGATGAATGAGACTTAGTTTGTGCATGCGTGTGTGTGTCTGTGTGTGTTCGGGGGGAGGAGGGGTATTTGAATGACTGATGAAGGAATTCGTGGTGTATTGCAAGTGCTACCCACTACCACTCCTCAGGTAAGAAAGGTAATTATCCAAAGTTACAGAACGCTTCCCCTACTCAACTTATCTCCATTACAGCACTTTCTTGACCAGCACATTGCAACAATTAAAATCAACAAGCTAAAATGTGTGCACTATTCTTACTGTTCCCCCCCCCCCCCCCATGAACCATGGACCTTGCCATAGGTGGGGAGGCTTGCGTGCCTCAGCGATACAGATGGCCGTACCGTAGGTGCAACCACAACGGAGTGGTATCTGTTGAGAGGCCAGACAAACGTGTGGTTCCTGAAGAGGGGCAGCAGCCTTTTCAGTACTTGCAGGGGCAACAGTCTGGATGATTGACTGATATGGCCTTGCAACATTAACCAAAACGGCCTTGCTGTGCTGGTACTGCGAACGGCTGAAAGCAAGGGGAAACTACAGCCGTAATTTTTCCCGAGGACATGCAGCTTTACTGTATGATTAAATGATGATGGCATCCTCTTGAGTAAAATATTCCGGAGGTAAAATAGTCCCCCATTCAGATCTCCGGGCGGGGACTACTCACGAGGATGTCGTTATCAGGAGAAAGAAAACTGGCGTTCTACGGATCGGAGCGTGGAATGTCAGATCCCTTAATCGGGCAGGTAGGTTAGAAAATTTAAAAAGAGAAATGGATAGGTTAAAGTTAGATATAGTGGGAATTAGTGAAGTTCGGTGGCAGGAGGAACAAGACTTCTGGTCAGGTGACTACAGGGTTATAAACACAAAATCAAATAGGGGTAATGCAGGAGTAGGTTTAATAATGAATAGGAAAATAGGAATTCGGGTAAGCTACTACAAACAGCATAGTGAACGCATTATTGTGGCCAAGATAGATACGAAGCCCACACCTACTACAGTAGTACAAGTTTATATGCCAACTAGCTCTGCAGATGATGAAGAAATTGAAGAAATGTACGATGAAATAAAAGATAGTGAAGGGAGACGAAAATTTAATAGTAATGGGTGACTGGAATTCGAGTGTAGGAAAAGGGAGAGAAGGAAACATAGTAGGTGAATATGGATTAGGGATAAGAAATGAAAGAGGAAGCCGCCTAGTAGAATTTTGCACAGAGCACAACTTAATCATAGGTAACACTTAGTTTAAGAATCATGAAAGAAGGTTGTATACGTGGAAGAACCCTGGAGATACTAAAAGGTATCAGATAGATTATATAATGGTAAGACAGAGATTTAGGAACCAGGTTTTAAGTTGTAAGACATTTCCAGGGGCAGATGTGGACTCTGACCACAATCTATTGGTTATGAACTATAGATCAAAAATGAAGAAACTGCAAAAAGGTGGGAATTGAAGGAGATGGGACCTGGATAAACTGAAAGAACCAGAGGTTGTACAGAGTTTCAGGGAGAGCATAAGGGAACAATTGATAGTAATGGGGGAAAGAAATACAGTAGAAGAAGAACGGGTAGCTTTGAGGGATGAAGTAGTGAAGGCAGCGGAGGATCAAGTAGGTAAAAAGACGAGGGCTAGTAAAAATCCTTGGGTAACAGAAGAAATATTAAATTGAATTGATGAAAGGAGAAAATATAAAAATGCAGTAAATGAAGCAGGCAAAAAGGAATACAAACGTCTCAAAAATGAGATCGACAGGAAGTGCAAAATGGCTAAACAGGGATGGCTAGAGGACAAATGTAAGGATGTAGAAGCTTATCTCACTAGGGGTAAGATAGATACTGCCTACAGGAAAATTAAAGAGACCTTTGGAGAGAAGAGAACCATTTGTATGTATATCAAGAGCTCAGATGGCAACCCAGTTCTAAGCAAAGAAGGGAAGGCAGAAAGGTGGAAGGAGTATATAGAAGGTTTATACAAGGGCGATGTACTTGAGGACAATATTATGGAAATGGAAGAGGATGTAGATGAAGGCGAAATGGGAGATACGATACTGCGTGAAGAGTTTGACAGAGCACTGAAAGACCTGAGTCGAAACAAGGCCCCCGGAGTAGACAACATTCCATTAGAACTACTGACGGCCTTGGGAGAACCAGTCCTGACAAAACTCTACCAGCTGGTGAGCAAGATGTATGAGACAGGCGAAATACCCTCAGACTTCAAGAAGAATATAATAATTCCAATCCCAAAGAAAGCAGGTGCTGACAGATGTGAAAAAATTACCGAACTATCAGTTTAATAAGCCACGGCTGCAAAATACTAACGCGAATTCTTTACAGACGAATGGAAAAACTGGTAGATGCGGACCTCGGGGAGGATCAGTTTGGATTCCGTCGAAATGTTGGAACACGTGAGGCAATACTGACCTTACGACTTATCTTATAAGAAAGATTAAGAAAAGGCAAACCTACGTTTCTAGCATTTGTAGACTTAGAGAAAGCTTTTGACAATGTTGACTGGAATACTCTTTTTCAAATTCTAAAGGTGGCAGGGGTAAAATACAGGGAGCGAAAGGCTATTTATAATTTGTACAGAAACCAGATGGCAGTCACAAGAGTCGAGGGGCATGAAAGGGAAGCAGTGGTTGGGAAAGGAGTGAGACAGGGTTGTAGCCTCTCCCCGATGTTATTCAATCTGTATATTGAGCAAGCAGTAAAGGAAACAAAAGAAAAATTTGGAGTAGGTATTAAAATTCATGGAGACGAAGTAAAAACTTTGAGGTTCGCCGATGACATTGTAATTCTGTCAGAGACGGCAAAGGACTTGGAAGAGCAGTTGAACGGAATGGACAGTGTCTTGAAAGGAGGATATAAGATGAACATTAACAAAAGCAAAACGAGGATAATGGAATGTAGTCAAATTAAATCGGGTGATGCTGAGGGAATTAGATTAGGAAATGAGACACTTAAAGTAGTAAAGGAGTTTTGCTATTTAGGAAGTAAAATAACTGATGATGGTCGAAGTAGAGAGGATATAAAATGTAGACTGGCAATGGCAAGGAAAGCGTTTCTGAAGAAGAGAAATTTGTTAACATCGAATATAGATTTATGTATCAGGAAGTCGTTTCTGAAAGTATTTGTATGGAGTGTAGCCATGTATGGAAGTGAAACATGGACGATAAATAGTTTGGACAAGAAGAGAATAGAAGCTTTCGAAATGTGGTGCTACAGAAGAATACTGAAGATAAGGTGGATAGGTCACGTAACTAATGAGGAGGTATTGAATAGGATTGGGGAGAAGAGAAGTTTGTGGCACAACTTGACTAGCAGAAGGATCGGTTGGTAGGACATGTTTTGAGGCATCAAGGGATCACAAATTTAGCATTGGAGGGCAGCGTGGAGGGTAAAAATCGTAGGTTGCAGTAGGTACTGGGAGATGAAGCAGCTTGCGCAGGATAGAGTAGCATGGAGGGCTGCATCAAACCAGTCTCAGGACTGAAGACAACAACAACAACAACAACATTCTTACTGTTTCTAAATCACTTGATTGCTGCACTCCTTCTTCTGAACTGGAAGAATTCAGGCCTTTAAATTTTTGTGTCCGACGACAGTCAATAATGGTAATGGTAATGGTAATAATAATAATAATAATAATAATAATAATAATAATGCCCATACTGGATACAGCACTATAATAGCCCTTATGTGGTTAGTGCTGTGTCGTACTGTCACTTAATTCATTTATCTGCCTCCAAGTGAGTAATGAAGCAATTTCTGGACTACTACAGCTACTATCTACTACTTGGAGAAGACATTTCTTGACAATATGAGCATCTGTCACGTGTGCGTCTCATTTTTATCATTAGCAATGTATGGAACATAGCACATTTGTCCAGTGAGAGGGCTACGGGAGGAACCTATAACCTCCACTGCATTAATGGTACTAAGTGAGAAAAAGTAATTATTGACAACTTACATAACCAGCATTGGAGTCATACAAAATTGTGATAATAGTAATGACCTTTTGAAAATAATTTAGTTTCGTGACTGAAACAGAACTGAATAGTTTAGTTTTTACTCCCCCAGAAAAATTCATTTTACCCCTCAGGAACGTAATTACTCCCAGGTAGGGAACCCATGCTCCTGAACATCCATAGCGGATATGCTTAATCGGCTGTGACGCTGTTTGACTTTCTGATTTCCTGCTGTAACGACGTGTTACTTGCAGAGGAGAAGGATAACGAGCTATCGGCCTGGCAATGAATTGGGGATTGGCTGGGATTTTGCTGGGTTTATTCCAATCTATGTCTTCCTCTACAGTTTTTGCCCTCTACAGCTCCCTCTACCACCATGGAAGTTATTCAGTGATGTCCTGTCATCCTGTCCCTTCTCCCTGTCAGTTTTCTCCATATATTTCTTTCCTCTCGAATTATAAGGAGAACGTCCTCATTCCTCACCTTTATCAGTCCACGTGATTTTCAACATTCATCGCTACCACCACACCTAAAATGCTTCGATTCTCTTCTATTCCAGTTTTCCTGCAGTCCATGTTTCACTACCATACAGTGCTGTGCTCCAAACGCACATTTTCAGAAAATACTTCTTCAAATTGAGGCCTATGTTTTGATACTAGCAAACTACTCTTGGCCAAGAATGCCCTTGTTGTCAGAGCTTATCTGCTTTTTATATCCTTCTTGGTCCGTCCGTCAAGGATTATTTTGCTATCTTGGCAGCAGAATTCCTTAACGTCATCTATTTCCTGATCACAAATCCCGATGTTAAGATTCTCGTTGTTCCCATTTCTGCTACTTCTCATTACTTTCGTCTTTCTTTATTTGTTCACAACGCAGATACTATACCCATTAGACTGTTCATTCCATTCATCAGATCCTGTAATAATTCACTTTCATTGAGGAGAGCAATATCATCAGCGAATCCTGTCATTGATGTCCTTTCACCTTGAATTTCAATTCGACCCTTGAACTTTTCTTTCATTTCCTTCATCGCTTCTTCGACGTATAGAGTGAGCGGTAGAAGCGAAAGACAGGGATAAAGTCTTACACCCGTTTTAATCCGTGCACTTCAATCTTTATCTTCCACTCTTATTATTCTCTTTTGGCAACGGCCTTGCCGCAGGGGATACACCGGTTCCCGTCAGATCACCGAATTTAAGCGCTGTCGGGCGTGGTCGGCACTTGGATGGGTGACCATCCGGGCCGCCATGAGCTGTTGCCATTTTTCGGGGTGCACTCTGCCTCGTGATGCCAATTGAGGAGCTACTGGACCGAATAGTAGCGGCTCCGGTCAAAGAAAACCATCATAAAGACCGGGAGAACGGTGTGCTGACCACACGCCCCTCCTATCCGCATCCTCAACTGAGGATGACACGGCGGTCAGATGGTCCAGATAGGCCACTTGTAGCCTGACGACGGAGTGCTAGTTTTTGTCGCTGTTCCTGAAACAGTGTTTTGGTTCTTTTGGTTTTGGTTCTTGTACACATTGTATATTACCCGTCTTTTCACATAGCTTACCCCCATTTTTCTAAGGATTTCGTACAACGCTTTTTCCAGGTCTAGAAATCCTCTGAACGTGTGTTTTCTCCAGTCTTGGTTCCATTTTGTGTCATTACCAAGTGCACCCAGGTACTTGTGAGAGCGACCGATTGCAAGTGAGACTCATTGATGTTTTAGTTACAGGATGCTACGTTTTTTCGTTGTTAGAACGGCATAATTTTACGTTTCTGAGCATTTAAAGCAAGTTGCCAGTCTTTGCACAGAATTGAAATCTTATCAAGGACTGGGTGAATATTCGTGCAACTTCTCTCAGACAGTTATTTATTACAGCCAAAAGCATCATCTTCAAAGCGTCTGAAGTTTCGCATAGAACTTGTACCAGCGACCTCACCACCTCCCCCTTCAAACCCGATTACTTAAAAAATTGAAGTGTCACGTCTCAAACAACCTCAGACGTCTCAGTACTTTACCGATTAGTTACTGTGTTAAATACTTGACGTTAGCAACTTTTACGGTTGAAGACGCTCTGCTTTAAGAAATGCCAGTTTTTACAAACGTCTGAATATTTATGACGCCATTTCTGCTGAACTATGCGTCACACAATTGTACAATTTCAGAGGTACATTCAGTGGTAATACGTGGAAAATGACTGTAAAGTGTATTGCGAATACAGTCAGAAGTAAGTAAGTAATAAAATGAAACGTCACACCTGTTGCTGACGCTTTGCTGCACAAACTGCGAAAACTTACTAAGCGATAAACTTATTTTTTTCCCATTCACCATTCTGTGTGGGGCGTCAGTGGGAATATGTATAGTTTCTCAATGTTTCGAAATTATGTATGAATTTTTCTGCAGTCGCCAAGTGTTGTCTTTGTAAATATGGGTGAATGTACACTATGTGGTCAAAAGTATCCGGACACCCGCAAAAAATACGTTTTTCGTATTAGGTGCATTGTGCTGCCAGGTACTCCATATCAGCGACCTCATTAGTCATTAGACATAGTGAGAGAGCACAATGGGGCGCTCCGCGAAACTCGCGGAATTCAAAGGTGGTCAGGTAATTGGGTGTCACTTGTGTCATACGTCTGTACACGAGATTTCCCCACTCCTAAACATCCTAGGTCCACTGCTTCCGATGGAACAGTGAAGTGGAACGTGAAGGGACGCGTACAGCACAAAAGCGTACAGGCCGAGGTCGTCTGTTAAAGAGGGTCGTAATGTGTAATAGGCAGACATCTATCCAGACCGTCACACAGGAATTCCAAACAGCATCAGGATCCACTGCAGGTACTATGACAGTTAGGCGGGAGGAGAGAAAACTTTTATTTCACGGTCGAGCGGCTGCTCATAAGCCACGCATCAAGCCGATTAATGTCAAACGACGCCTCGCTTGGTATAAGGAGCGTAAACATTGGCGACTGAACAGTGGAGTGACGAATCACGGCACACAATGCGGCGATCCGATGGCAGGGTGTGGGCATGGCGAATGCCCGGTGAACGTCCTCTGCCAACAGTAAAATTCGGAGGCGGTGGTGTTATAGTGTGGTCGTGTTTGTCATGGAGGGGGCTTGCACCGCTTGCTGTTTTGCTTGGCACTATCACAGCACAGGCCTACATTGATGTTTTAAGCACCTTCTTGCTTCCCACTTTTTAAGAGTAATTCGGGGACGGCGATTGCTTCTTTCAACACGATCGAGCACCTGTTCATAATGCACGGCCTGTGACGGAGTGGTTACACGACAATAACATCCCTGTAATGGAATGGTCACAGAGTCCTGATGTGAATCCTATAGAACATCTTTGGGATGTTTTGGAACGCCGACTTCGTGCCAGGCCTCTCCTCAGTGCAGCGCTCCGTGAAGAATGGGCTGCCATTCCCAAAGAATCCTTCCATCACCTGATTGAACGTATGCCTGCGACAGTGGAAGCTGTCATCAAAGTTAAGGGTGGATCAACACCATATAGAAATCCAGAATTACCGATCGAGTGTGACACGAACTTGTAAGTCAGTTGTCCGGATACTTTTGATCACATAGTGTGGGTCTGGATCATTTGCGGGTCGTGAGGTATGCTGACTTAAGACGTGTACGCAGCTTCTAACTTTTAATGCCCAACTTATTGCGTTGAACCTGCAACGCAAGTTTATACCTTTAAATTAAGGATGGAAGGACGATTGGGTTTACTATCCCGTCGACATCGAGGTCATTAGAGACGGAGCACAAGCTAAATCGTGTCAAGGCTGTGGAAAGAAATCGGCCGTGGCTTTTCAAAGGTACCATCCCTATATTTTCCTGGGGCGATTTAGGGAAATCACGGAAAGCCTAAATCTGGATGCCGGACGGGGGTTTGAACCGTTGTCCTCCCGAATGCTAGTCTAGTGTGCTAACCGCTGCGGCACCTCCTTCGTTATACCTTTAAATGAATAGATTATGGCCGTATTTTTAGTATTTACATTGACTTCATACTTGTAAATGGAAATATAAAGTAGACAAAGGAATTAGGGTAGCGAGTGAGGAATTGAGGAATACCAGAATGTGCTTTTGGTTTGCGAATGACATCGTTATTATTGAAAAAAAAATGAAGATAGAATATCCGTATACCAGCTGAACGAAATATGCAATGAATACAACATTAAAATTTATATCAATAAATTGAAAACAATGGAATTCCGAGGAAAATATTCAGTTAGATCAAAACTTGTTTTGGATAATTCAGTTTCAGAACAGGTCTCTTAATTTTTTTATATAGGCTGTTCTGTGCGTTCTTATTTTTACTCTGACACTGAAAAGAAATTACACAAATTATAAGCTGTCTGTGCCACCATTATCCGAACATTAGGCAATAAAGTATAAAAAAGAGATTGTCACGAAAGTTGATAAAGTGGTGACGGTTCTTGTGCAACCCTTTGGAAGCGAAAGCTTGGTAAGCGCAATAAAATAAAATTAAATTAAATTCAGACGGCGGAGATGAGGCTCTAGGAAATACGAAGGTCTGTACGAGGAGATGTGATCACAAATGAAGATACTAGAGCAAAATTAAATAGTATCAACAGGAACGAAAAAATTCAAGAGTATCGTGAAGAATGGAGACAACACCTCGTGAGAACGCCACGTCCCACATTTCGCCAAAAGATCCTGGGAATGGGAGGGGAGATACTGGAAGGCCTCGGAAGTGGGAACGGTTTTGTTTGGGGGCTCGGAGCAGGCAACAGCCTAATCCTTGAAGTGATGATGGTTATGTTTTAAAATTTATTATTATTAAATATTGTATTGAAAATCAATTGCTGGTGCCCCCTGGAAGCCGTTAGATAGGCAGTCTGCAACTGGGACGCGGTCAAGGTTTTTGCCGTTTAATAGTATATGAGGGGAATTCAACACTTAGGGTATGGTCGGGTAAGAGTACGAGTCTGGTAAGAGTTTGCAGCAGCATTTTCTCTGAACGACAGCGAGAAACTACATTTAACACGCCGATGCTGGCGCTGGATCTCACAGATCCACTAGGTAGCGTTTCCTCGTCTACGTCTCAAAGCCTGCGGTCCCTCTCGTCTATCCCCCTGACTTGAGCATTCTCAACAGGCAGTAGTGTGTACTTCCGCAAGAGCAACACCTTGGCTACGGAGGAGCGACGGATCGCACAGATACCGCGCCAACATCCCCGGAAGTATTCTTGATTCATTGAATTTTCCTCAATTTTCTGTCTCTTTGTGTTTTACATTCAAGCATTCTCTATGTGGAGTGGAAATTGTTGTTGTGCACTTATATAATAAAAACTGATACTGGATCTCTTCTATCCAGCATTTACGTTCTTGTCTTCCTCGTTCCTTTACAATTGTCTCAGCTACTCTTTTTATTTTTATTTTGTTAACATTGCTTACAGGTATGTTGTTTGTCTGGACACGGGCTCAAATGAAATTCGGGATACACACAATCCAGAAGTTACAAATTTTCAACAAATTTTGTTTGATTACAGCGATGACAAGGGCGAACATGCTGCACATGGCGCTCGTATTCTCGATCTGGGAGGCGGAGAGATCGATACTGATGCCTCAGAAAGCATAGAAGAAAGAGACAACTCAGAGAGCGAACAGAATGACACAGACGCTTCGACCATAGTTATATTTATGGTCGAAGCACAGACGAAAGTTAAGGCGAGGAAGATGGCAGTGTGTATCGTTGTTATAGGAAGAGAGGAAAGAAAATAATCGAATCAGTCGATTAGAAAAAAACACTAGGATAACCCAAAAACACATTCTCTGCATAGGGCTTCCTGGTGTCACTGGAAAAGCAAAAAATATTGAAGGAATTTCAAAAACATTGGAATGCTTATTTGACTAGGAAATGCTGGAAACGATTGTAAAGTACACGAACCAATACACTGAAATTATCCGAAAAAATTACCTGCGAGAACGAAACGTTCACAAAACGGACATAGTCGAGATAAAAGCCTTCATTGGACTTCTATACATAGCCGGAATGCGCAAGGCGGGAAGTACAAGTCTTCAAGATTTGTGGGATTCCAAGGGCTTTTGAATCGAGATATGTTGGTTGACCATGCGTCAGTACAGGTTGCGTTTTTGATACAAGCTCTACGATATGATGATAGACAATCACGTAGTGAGCGCAGAGTAGTGGACCCCCTGGCGCCAATTCGAGATTGATTTCAAAAATTTGTGAAGAACTGCCAATCTTGTTACGCTGCAGGCCAAAACGTCACCATTGACGAGAAACTCGAGGCCTTCAGAAGACTTTGCTCTTTTATGCAATATATACCGTCGAAGCCGGCAAAATATGGAACAAAAATATTTGCTACAGTTGATTCCAAACTGTTTTACACCTGTAACATGGAGATCTGTGCTGGCAGACAGCCAGGTGGCACTTTTCAACTTAGCAATAAAAACAGTGACGTGGTTGAACGATTGGTGGCCCCTCTCACTAATTCAGAACGCAATGTCCGTGCTGACAACTGGAACAGCGATGTAAATCTTCTCCGCGATTTGTCAGAGAAGCACCGGCTGTCATATGTTGAAACCCTGAAAAAAAATGGCAGATCGCGAAAGAAATGAAGGACGTGAAAAGCAGGGCTGCAAATTCTAGCTCATTTTCTTACAGAAAAGACGGTACAACCGTTTCTTGAGTCCCACAAAATACACTCCTGGAAATTGAAATAAGAACACCGTGAATTCATTGTCCCAGGAAGGGGAAACTTTATTGACACATTCCTGGGGTCAGATACATCACATGATCACACTGACAGAACCACAGGCATATAGACACAGGCAACAGAGCATGCACAATGTCGGCACTAGTACAGTGTATATCCACCTTTCGCAGCAATGCAGGCTGCTATTCTCCCATGGAGACGATCGTAGAGATGCTGGATGTAGTCCTGTGGAACGGCTTGCCATGCCATTTCCACCTGGCGCCTCAGTTGGACCAGCGTTCGTGCTGGACGTGCAGACCGCGTGAGACGACGCTTCATCCAGTCCCAAACATGCTCAATGGGGGACAGATCCGGAGATCTTGCTGGCCAGGGTAGTTGACTTACACCTTCTAGAGCACGTTGGGTGGCACGGGATACATGCGGACGTGCATTGTCCTGTTGGAACAGCAAGTTCCCTTGCCGGTCAAGGAATGGTAGAACGATGGGTTCGATGACGGTTTGGATGTACCGTTCACTATTCAGTGTCCCCTCGACGATCACCAGAGGTGTACGGCCAGTGTAGGAGATCGCTCCCCACACCATGATGCCGGGTGTTGGCCCTGTGTGCCTCGGTCGTATGCAGTCCTGATTGTGGCGCTCACCTGCACTACGCCAAACACGCATACGACCATCATTGGCACCAAGGCAGAAGCGACTCTCATCGCTGAAGACGACACGTCTCCATTCGTCCCTCCATTCACGCCTGTCGCGACACCACTGGAGGCGGGCTGCACGATGTTGGGGCATGAGCGGAAGACGGCCTAACGGTGTGCGGGACCGTAGCCCAGCTTCATGGAGACGGTTGCGAATGGTCCTCGCCGATACCCCAGGAGCAACAGTGTCCCTAATTTGCTGGGAAGTGGCGGTGCGGTCCCCTACAGCACTGCGTAGGATCCTACGGTCTTGGCGTGCATCCATGCGTCGCTGCGGTCCGGTCCCAGGTCGACGGGCACGTGCACATTCCGCCGACCACTGGCGACAACATCGATGTACTGTGGAGACCTCACGCCCCACGTGTTGAGCAATTCGGCGGTACGTCCACCCGGCCTCCCGCATGCCCACTATACGCCCTCGCTCAAAGTCCGTCAACTGCACATACGGTTCACGTCCACGCTGTCGCGGCATGCTACCAGTGTTAAAGACTGCGATGGAGCTCCGTACAAACTGGCTGACACTGACGGCGGCGGTGCACAAATGCTGCGCAGCTAGCGCCATTCGACGGCTAACACCGCGGTTCCTGGTGTGTCCGCTGTGCCGTGCGTGTGATCATTGCTTGTACAGCCCTGTCGCAGTGTCCGGAGCAAGTATGGTGGGTCTGACACACCGGTGTCAATGTGTTCTTTTTTCCATTTCCAGGAGTGTAGTAATGTTTTATTTATCTCAAGTATGCATTATGACACTGAAATTGACGAAAACATGGGAGATAAAAGAAAACCTATCATGATAACTTATTATAAGACACACAAAATTGGAGTTGATATGGTTGACAAATTGTGCTCTGCCTACAACGTTCAGAGGGGTACACGACGATGGTCCAAGGTTGTATTTTATTCGATACTGAGTGTTGCTGGTATAAATTCCCAGATAATTTGTAAAGTAAATGGCAACCAAAGTCTCCGCCGACGGCTGTTTCTTCGTCAGCTCCGAAGGGAACTCTTGGAAGATCAATTGGTAAAACGAAGCCTGCTTTTCAATCTACTTCAGACACTGACTACTCGCATTCTTGAAATTCTGCCGCAAAATCGCCGACCTTTAGGTCTTGTTGGTGAGAGAGCTGACAATGCCTACACCAATCAAGGAAGAATGAAGTGTTGCAAACCCTGCCTCATAACTAGCACAAGACGACTGACGAAATACTCGTCTAAATCGTGCGGACAATATGTGTGTCTTCAACACTGTGATTTTGTTTGCCGTGCAGGTTGTGAATTGGGTGCTCCTCCAGAAGAAACATGAAAACGTCTCTTTTTGTTATATTTTTAGTTGTAAGATACATTTAAGGACTTTGTATGTCGTACATACCATGTAAAACATTTCCTAAACATATTTTTTCAAGCTTAGTTTCTTATTTCTATGTTGTATGTTTATGAAATAATTCTCTAATAAAATTATTAAAAATAAATATAGTACCTTGCACGAACCGGGAGTTCAACCATACGTGATTTTTTAAAGTATTGTTAATCTGAGTGAATGAATCTCACAGATCCAGCGCCAGCATCCATGTGAGTTTAGGGGCGCCAGCATCAGGGTGTTAATTGTTCTTGTATGGCGACGCCATCATGTGTAATCTTGAAGAGTTATGCCAGATTTATTGATTATAGCAAGTACATATATGTTTTTGTTTCAAATTATGTCATTTTTATCTGTATATCGTAAACAGTAATGGCTGTCTAGGCATGCATTAGAACATAAAATTATTTGCCAGAAGACTCACCGTTCCATGAGGAACAAATAGCGAAACCAAGCAGTGACTGACATTTGTAATTTTTTAACGCTGTAGCGCATCGGTTAAGAGTAGTCTCTAAGTTTGCGGGAAAAATTACGCACATGTTCTTACCCCCCTTTTTTTTTTGCTCTTTGTTTCTAACGGTTACTAATCCAGGAAGACCCATTAGCCAGCCTGATGTGTTTTGTTTCGAACTGCATATTCCAGAGCCATTCAATCCGGATGTCTTCACAGCAGAAGACTGCTCAATCAGAAATCACTGAGGGAGCCAAATTCCCATCAATTGAAGTAGGCGAGGGTGTTCAACAGGAGCCTACGGATAAATGCTGCTCCTCAGTGACAGATTATTTGTCTGTGCAGCAACCCGGAAAAAGCCAAGAACATGAAACAAATAAACTTCAGAGTGCTGACGCACGAACAGGCCTATCCAACACTTATCCACTGCCAAAATGTGATCGACTCGCAACAAAAAAGGAAATGGCAAAAAAATCAGACATTCTGTCTGGTTCTCCGTACAAAAATGTAGTGTTAGAAAAACAAACTAACCAAGAAGAGACAAAAATATCAGTAACGAACAACGTAGAATCTCTAGGGCTAATCTGGATTAAACCGCGCCATCATCTTCAGGAACAACCAGGTCACAAGGAGGGATCTCATGTTTTGAACTACCCAGGGTGTGATGAAGTCTACAAGGAGTCTCTCGCGAAAGACTGCATTAAGCATGATAATTGCTCCCAGCAGTGGCATGAAGATCGCACAGTTTTTGAAGGTCATGGTGCATTTTCTTGTGATTTGTGTTAGTTAGTAGTGGCCTGTAAAAGGAAAAAGAAGGCGTATCAAAAATGGCTACATACTAGAACTCAGGTAGACAGAGAAAGTTATGTTGAAGAAAGAAACAAAGTCAAACAGATAATTGCAGCATCCAAGAAGAAATCTTGGGAAGACTTTGGAAACAGGTTGGAGACTATGGGTCAAGCTGCTGGAAAACCATTCTGGAGTGTAATTAGCTGTCTTCGAAAGGGAGGTAAGAAGGAAATGACAAGTATTTTGGACAAGTCAGGAAAACTGTTGGTGAATCCTGTGGATGCCTTGGTCAGATGGAGGGAAGATTTTGAAGAGTTGCTCAACGTAGGTGAAAATACGATCAGTAATGTTTCAGATTTCGAGGTAGAATGGGATAGGAATGATGATGGAAATAGGATCACATTTGAGGAAGTGGAGAAAATGATTAATAGATTGCAGTGCAATAAAGCAGCTGGGGTGGATGAAATTAAGTCGGAACTCATCAAATACAGTGGAATGTCAGGTCTTAAATGGCTACACAGGATAATTGAAATGGCCTGGGAGTCGGGACAGGTTCCATCAGACTGGACAAAAGCAGTAATCACACCAATCTTTAAACATGGAAACAGAAAAGATTGTAACAACTACAGAGGTATCTCTTTAATCAGCGTTGTGGGTAAAATCTTCTCAGGTATTGTTGAAAGGAAAGTGCGAGTATTAGTTGAGGACCAATTGGATGAAAATCAGTGTGGGTTTAGGCCTCTTAGAGGTTGTCAGGATCAGATCTTTAGCTTACGGCAAATAATGGAGAAGTGTTATGAGTGGAACAGGGAATTGTATCTATGCTTTATAGATCTAGAAAAGGCATATGACCAGGTTCCTAGAAGGAAGTTATTGTCTGTTCTACGAGATTATGGAATAGGAAGCAAAATTTTGCAAGCAATTAAAGGTCTTTATATGGATAGTCAGGCAGCAGTTCATGGTTCAGAGTAGTTTCAGGGGTAAGACAAGGCTGCAATCTGTCGCCACTGTTGTTCATATTATTTATGGATCGTACGTTGAAAACAATAGACTGGCTGGGTGAGATTAAGATATGTGAACACAAAATAAGCAGTCTTGCATATGCGGATGACTTAGTTGTAATGGCAGATTCGATTGAAAGTTTGCAAAGTAATATTTCAGAGCTAGATCAGCAATGTAAGGACTATGGTATGAAGATTAGCATCTCCAAAACGAAAGTAATGTCAGTGGGAAAGAGATATAAACGGACTGAGTGCCAAATAGGAGGAACAAAGTTAGAACAGGTGGACGGTTTCAAGTACTTAGGATGCACATTCTCACAGGATGGCAACATAGTGAAAGAACTGGAAGCGAGGTGTAGCAAAGCTAATGCAGTGAGCGCTCAGCTACGATCTACTCTCTTCTGCAAGAAGGAAGTCAGTACCAAGATTAAGTTATCTGTGCACCGTTCAATCTTTCGACCAACTTTGTTGTATGGGAGCGAAAGCTGGGTGGATTCAGGTTACCTTATCAACAAGGTTGAGGGTACGGATATGAAAGTAGCTAGGATGATTGCAGGTACTAGTAGATGAGAACAATGGCAGGAGGGTGTCCACAATGAGGAAATCAAAGAAAAACTGGGAATGAACTCTATAGATGTAGCAGTCAGGGCGAACAGGCTTAGATGGTGGTGTCATGTTACACGCATGGGAGAAGCAAGGTTACCCAAGAGACTCATGGGTTCAGCAGTAGAGGGTAGGAGGACTCAGGGTAGACCAAGGAGAATGTACCTGGATTCGGTTAAGAATGATTTTGAAGTAATAGGTTTAACATCAGAAGAGGCACCAATGTTAGCACTGAATAGGGGATCATGGACGAATTTTATAAGGGGGCTATGCTCCAGACTGAACGCTGAAAGGCATAATCAGCCTTAAATGATGATGATGAGTACTCTTTGACTACATATCGCGTACTCTTACCAGAAGACGCGGCTAAGAGTACGAATGGGCATTACTGGCCATTAAAATTTGCTACACCACGAAGATGACGTGCTTCAGACGCGAAATTTAACCGACAGGGAGTAGATGCTGTGATATGCTAATGATTAGCTTTTCAGAGCATTCACACAAGGTTGGCGCCGGTGGCGACACCTACAACGTGCTGACTTGACACGTTGTTGTGATGCCACATGTAAGGAGGAGAAATGCGTACCATCACGTTACCGACTTTGATAAAGGTCGGATTGTAGCCTATCGCGATTGTGGTTTATCGTATCGCGACATTGCTGCTCGCGTTGGTCGAGATCCAATGACTGTTAGCAGAATATGGAATCGGTGGATTCAGGACGGTAATACGAAACGCCGTGGTGGATCCCAACGGCCTCGTATCACTAGCAGTCGAGATGACAGGCATCTTATCCGCATGGCTGTAACGGATCGTGCAGCCACGTCTCGATCCCTGAGTCAACGTTTGCAACGGTTGCAAGACAACAACCCTCTGCACGAACAGTTCAACGACGTTTGCAGCAGCATGGACTATCAGCTCGGAGACCATGGCTCCGGTTACCCTTGACGGTGCATCACAGACAGGAGCGCCTGCGATGGTGTACTCAACGATGAACTTGTGTGCACGAATGGCAAAACGTTATTTTTTCGGATGAATCCAGGTTCTGTTTACAGCATCATGATGGCCGCATCCGTGTTTGGCGACATCGCGGTGAACGCACATTGGAAGCGTGTATTCGTCATCGCCATACTGGCGTATCATCCGGCGTGATGGTATGGGTTGCCATTGGTTACCTCTTGTTCGCATTGACGGCACTTTGAACAGTGGACGTTACATTTCTGATGTGTTACGACCAGTGGCTCTACCCTTCATTCGATCCCTGCCAAACCCTACGTTTCAGCAGGATAATACATGACTGCATATTGCAGGTCCTGTACGGGTCTTTCTGGATACAGAAAATGTTCGACTACTGCCATGGTCAGGACATTCTACAGATCTCTCACCAACTGAAAACGTCCGGTCAATGGTGGCCAAGTAACTGGCTCGTCACAATACGCCAGTCGCTACTCTTGATGAACTGTGGTATCGTGTTGAAGCTGCATGGGCAGCTGTACCTGTCACGCCATCCAAGCTCTGTTTGGCTCAATGCCCAGGCGTATCAAGGCCGTTATTACGGCCAGAGGTGGTTGTTTTGGGTACTGATTTCTTCGGATCTATGCACCCAAATCACGTGAAAATGGAATCGCATGTCAGTTCTAGTATAATATCTTTGTCCAATGAATACCCGTTTATCATCTACATTCTTCTTGGTGTAGCAATTTTAATGGCCAGTAGTGTATATAATGACATCTAAGGTTTGGGTTACAAGTTGGTCAGCTGTAAATGATAAATGTTGTTCCTAAATAAACCAGCAATAATTTATTATAAGGAATTTTTATTTTAACTTTTCTCATCTGTTAGGTACAAGCCGTTAAATACTTTGTATGTGCTCTTTCCAGACTTTCCTCTACAGAGACAAATTGACGCGAAATCAATTTCTTGGACGATTATTGTACTTTTGTGACTTTAGGTTGGTATCAGTGGAATCGGCTCACTGATAAAAACTGTTTTGTTTGTAACCTCAATGTTGCAATTAACAATGGTGTGTGCGGTTCGAGTTTCCACATTAGTTCAACAATGTTCAGCGAAGCGTTTTTTTTTCCTTGCTTTCTGAAAGTGAAAAACGGCTAAAATGTTTTCTCTAACGATTTTACACTGTGGTCGAAGTTGTGCAAACGCTGTCTAAGGCGCTGCAGTCATAGATTGTGCAGCTGGTCCTCGCATGGGTGTGTGTGTTTGTCCTTAGAATAATTTAGGTTAAGTAGTGTGTAAGCTTAGGGACTAATGACCTTAACAGTTCAGTCCCATAAGATTTCACACACATTTGAACATTTTGTGCAACGGCGGAAATGTTTGATAAGTGCGTAGGACCCTTCAGAAATGACCGGCCAGTTGAAGTGTCGACTCCTTCGTTTAAAGCCCGCTCTGACGACATTACTCGTGATGGCCGACATGTTACTGTGGGAAGGAATAGCAAAACAGTTGCAATACAGTTCATAAAGTTATCAGTGACATCTGAAGTACAGCAAAACAAGTGCAAGTTGGGTCCTGAAAGAATTAATGCAACAACATAAGGAAGCAACGAGTACTATGAAAGTGAAAGTGACCCTTTTATGAACGAGATTTTAACGTGTGAAGGATGAAGGATGCCAGGCAGATTCCATTCTCCTAGATTTGAAAAAAGTGTTCGACACAATGGTCCATTGCACACTGTTAACGAAGGTATGAGTATACGGAGTAGGTTCCCAGATATGAGTGGCTCAAAGACTTAAATAGTTACCAGTACGTTCTCGACGGTCACTGTTCATCACGGACAAGGGTATCGTCATAAGTGCCCCAGAAAAAGTGAGAGCACTGCTGTTATTCTCTATATACGCAAGTGATGTGATAGGCAGGGTGAACAGGAATCTACGGCTGTTTGTCGATGATGCTGTGGTGTACGGGAGAGTGTTGTCATTGAGTGACAGTAGGAGGGTACAACCTACGTGATAATTTCTTAAAAGGCTGAATAACCAGCTTTTGCAATGCGGACCACTGCGAGATGTGCAGGAGAGTGAATGAGGCTCTGAGGGTTGCTGACAGTGATGTGGAGCCAGCCAACTCCACTGGCATATTCAGCTGTTCAAGGTTTCTCGGTTGAGCATCCAGCACACGAACAACATGATCGAGATGGTTCCACAGATTCTCGATTGTGTTTAAATCGGGGATTTTGGTGGTCTTTGGGGTACAGCTAACCCATCCTGGTGCTCTTTGAACCATGCACGTACACTGCAAGGTGTGTGAGACGTTGAATTGTCCTGCTGTTGAAATGGTTCAAATGGCTCTGAGCAGTATGGCTCTGAGGTCATCATTCCCCTAGAACTTAGAACTACTTAAACCTAACTAACCTAAGGACATCACACACATCCATGCCCTATGCAGGATTCGAACCTGCGACTGTAGCAGCAGCGCGGTTCCGGACTTAAGCGCCTAGAACCCCTCGGCCACAACGGCCGGCTTCTGCTGTTGATGCCAAGGAAAAACAAACTGCGTTTAGGAGTGGACATGGTTCCCAAGGATACTTGTGTTGATCCACTGTGCCTTCTGGAACGACGAGATCACATCGGGAGTGTCACGAAAACGTTCTTGAGACCATAACGATCCTTCCTCCTGCCTTAGCCCTACCGACGATTGTTGTAGGGTGTGCGCTTTCAGATGTTTCACGCCGTACACGCCAACGGCTATCTGTCACTTGAAAAGACCACCTGTCACCATTCAGTTGAGGTCAATTTGTAGTACTAGCGTGCAAATTCCAGCCTTCGTTGCCGACGAATAAAAGTCAGCATTGGTGCACGGACCAGGCGTCTGCTGTGGAGGCCTACATACGCAGCAATGTTCGCTGAATAGTCTTTCAGGAGACAATGTTGGTAGCTCTTGATTCATGTGGGTGGTCAGTTGCTCAACAGTTGCACGTAATTCACCCGCACACATCCCCACAACCTTCGTTAACTCCTGTCATCTATGGCCCCTTATGTACCACTACTGCCTCGTCGTCGGTTTCGGATAGCGCCATGCAAGCTGTACATTAAACATGGCAACACGAGAACAGTTAACGAACGTCGCCGTTTCGAAAATGAGTCCACCCCTGGCCCGAAAGCCGATCGTCATGCCCTTCTCGACGTCATATAAATTGTTCAGTTTCCGCATTACGAAAACGACTGCACTGTTGTCTGCGTCCCCCCAATTGGTAGTGCTGCCACCTGCCGTTTGTGAATGGTTATTGCACATTAACATCGAACATAGGCCGTGATCACAATGTGACTGGACCGTGTAATTACAAGAAGGGAAGGGAAGGGAAAGGAAGGCAAGGGAAGCCGTGTCTTCTCAAAGATAGTCATCGATACCAGGAACACGAAAAACGTGATGTATGTACAAGTTGGCTGTGCGTGAACTAAGAATGGAGTAGGAGCAGCAGCTGTTTAAAAATTGTAAATGGCGGAATCACGGCTGAACTGTAAGATTCTCGCCCACCTGAAGAAGCAGATGTCAAGATTAAGAAAGGAAACCATAACCGCCGGAAAAGATTCCTCAAGGGAAAGACAGTGCCTGTTTTCGGAAGTTTTAAAGAGGAATGTCAAGGTTGGTGAGATAAAGGTTTAGATTACGTCGAAAGTATGCCAAATTATGAGAACTGAAAGGCTGCACTTTGTAAAGCAAGAAGGGAAGTCACTGGGATGTCGCAGAACCATGGCGCCGTTTCAGAGTTTCAGCTGAGCGGAGCACATCTTCCACCAAATTGCCTTGATGAAGCATGAATGGTAATAGCGTAAGAAATGTCCAGTGGAGGAAAGATCATGAAATTTGTAGACTATATGATCAGTCAATAGAAGGAAAATCCTAGTACACCAAATGAAATGTGAACTGGTGGCGACAGTCAGTCGACCGAAATTACTTCGAAATAAATTCACTCTCAGATAAGTTGGCTTCAGCTGTGTTAGGTAATATGTCGATACCTAACACTACAGAAGGAAAGTTATCTGCGTTCAGATAATTTATTTCGAAGTAATTTCGTCAGCGTTCAGATAATTCATTTCGAAGTAATTTCGGCCGGCTATCTACCATCATCAATTCGATGCACAGGACCCCGAATGCTGTCAAAGTTTGACTTAGCAAACTACACTCGTCAATAAGGCAAAAGTATCTGAATCTACAACTTCTGATCAATAAGCTAAAGGAGGAAGCTTAAATTCCCTGCAGTAATATTGAGAATGAAAAAAAATATTTAAAACACTGCTATGAATTATGTGCATAGACAGATGTAAGCCTTGGTAAAATGTGGAGAGATGTTCATGTTACAAAACGACAGGCAGAGCCTCCCCCGTTGTTGCAGCTTCGTTTGAAGATCGAAGTACCCACGGCTAAAATGTGTGTGGTCAGAAACCACAACGTCACAGGTCGCAAAGACCACGGCCGCAAGAGCCCATGGCACCCTTCAAGAAGCGGGAGTTCATCTCACAGGGTAGTTATTTGGGAGTGAATGTATTCCTGGTTTCTCATGAGACGTCTTCAGAAATCTGACCTCCCTGGTTGAGGAGTGTCTACAGCGAGGATGAGGGAATGCCGAAATGTTAATCCTATTTTTGTTCTACTCCCCGTTCCTCAGCTTCAAGAAACCCCTTCTTTTCTGCGATAGTGGAACACTTGTACTTCTTTTAAGTCATTTTATGACAGATTTATGTATTGTGCTTATGTCCGATTGAGAAAAATTTAGAACAGTTGAAGGATGAAACGATTATCTTAATAACCGATGAAACAGTTCTAACTATGGAGTATTAGATACCCGCTGACTATTATTTACAAAATGTTTACAGGGCTGTCTGTTATGACATTCGCCTCCATTTATGGACTGTACTGAATCCATGAGGTTTGTTCTGTAAGTAGAAGTTCTTACATGGGTCTTGACAACATGTTCAAGTTACAGAGTTTCAAATAGTGAGAGTCGACTGTGTGTAACTTATGAGGTAATGTGGTACCCTGAAAATATTCTAATTTCGGAGTTGTCGTGACCGCACGGGCTGCTCGGCTAGCCGGGCCTCGTCAGCAACAGCGTGGTGCCAAACGTTAGCCAGAGCAAGAGGGATAGCCCCAGCACGTGGTCCAGGCTGACCGCGTGGCTGGGAATTCCATGTTGACACTGTGACGAGGACTGTGCTTTGTGTCGATGAAGGAGATTTGTATCCGGGAGTGAAACCATAACGGCACACATTTCACAGTTCATGTAGAAATTAATAATAGCCACAGGAATCATGATACCTAAAAAAAAATAAACATGTACATTACCAGTATTTGCACGACGATTCTGATAGTGTAATCAGATTTTCAATATCTTTATTAGCTTAAAGTTTAGTATCTGACTGTAAATTATACAAGTAACACCCAGTGACGAATTTCCAAAATCTAAACGGTTAGTCCGATTTTGTCGATCGACGTGTCTTTAGAAAGCTATTAGAGTAAACCTAAATTGGTATGAATTACAGGCATGTAACTTGAATAGTACATGAGTTACTGGAGGTCAAAGTGGCCAATTACTATTGATCGTGTCAGGTCATAAGTACTCCAAAGTTAAACGAAAAAACGGTAGCGGCATGCTTATAAATATATTTATACGTCTATGTCTTTGTTTATATCCGATATATACTATTCATGAAGAAATTGGTCAAATATTTACTGTGTTTTAGAAAACACAGGGACATTAGGCTACTAGTCTACTTTTGTTTCTAGTCCTTTCATATATATTGAAACGCCCCCTTTGAACAATTATACACGACTGTGCTTAAACTGACACACAATATTTTTAGCGCAATGCAATCTGACTTTCAAAAATCCCTACAGAAGAATGGCCCTGACTAACATTAACCTATACGTTTCACAAATCACTTACCTCACAAAAATCTTGGTTACTCGAACTACTGCAATACAGCTAGCACCACTACTGCCAGCTAAATAAAAGATTCAAACTACGGAAGGCACTAACTACTGATAGGTACAGTTAGCAAATAAATGATTTTAATAGAGAACAAACAATGTATTTACCTTAATAGTCATAATATATATATATATATATCATTTCATGACATCCAGTCTTACACATTTCAAAACTCGCCATCTTTCTCCCCACGTCCACCACTGCTGGCGGCTCACCTCCAACTGCGCAACGCAACGCGCTGTTAGCATCCAGCTGCCGCTGCCCAACACTACAATGGCAGACAACAATGCAAACCAGCCACAGACTGCACACGGCACAGCCAGTAATTGTCATACAGAGCGCTACGTGGCGGCGGCGTTACCAATAAAAAAAACCTAAACAGCCTACTTACATAGCCCCCATGCTCCACACAAAAAAATTTGCAAAAATTTTTCATAATTACAATAACAAAGAAATGAAATGCACACACTTATCGATACAATGTTGGTCAAAAGCTAAAATTTTCTCACAGTCCATAAAGACCGACCTAATCATTCATCAAAGTCAAATTGCAGTGTTTTTCTCAAAATCTGAGTAGTAAAAGAAAATGCACATGGAAGTAGTGGATTTCCATGCAGTCTTGAAGAAGTAGTGTAGTCCTTCCAACGGAAAGACAGTGCTGACTCTTGACATGCAGAGAGGTAATGGGCCACAACAGAGCAAACCCACAGCAGAGTCAGTCGAAGTTTTGAAGAATATTGGCAGGTAGGTCGTCACTGAGTAGACCCATTGTAGTCCTGGTAGAGATTACGATTTGGTGGGCCATCAGAGACGCAGACCTACTATACTCCTTGTAGAAATAGTGGTATTGGTGGGCCATCAAAGCTGCAGACCCATTGTAGTCCTTGTAGAGACGGCCAGCAGTCATCTGTTGTGACTGTGCAGGTGCACAATCACCATCGAAGAGTGTTGCAGACAATATGGCAAGTCCATGAACCACCACTTGTGCACTCACAAAAAAAAAAAAATTTGAAATATCCTTAGAACCAGCAATGCTGTTATCCAGTCCCTTCCTGAATTATCAACACACGTGCAAACTCTATGAGTCCCTACTTCTCACATATTGTCCATATACTATGACCAACAGAAATGTGTGCAGTGAAATGTAACTTACAAGTTACTTAATGTGATGAACTGGTGTCAATTACAATTTTATAACATAAGAATACATTAACAAAGGTACAAAATAGATCATTAAAGATCATAACAATACAGATAACATTTGTAGTAATAGGGGCCTTACAAAAGAATAGAAACAAACATATACATCAGTCTTACAAGAATTATGACATAAGTACATACATAAAAGATCAGAAAACTTTTGAAACATCAACTTCACACATGAGCATTAGAACAAAACAGAATAAATAATGTTTAAACATCTTTACGAAGTAAATAACATGATATTAATGCAAATTATATTTGAGGATAACAGTATTCCTCATCATAGTGAATGTAGCTTAGTATTAGAAGAGAAAAAATTCTATGAAACAGTACACAGAGACAGGAAGAAAATAAATACACAAGGTTACACAAACACATAGTGGGATAACACAAAAGGAAAGGACAGGGTTTGTTTTCAGGGTAACTTTTGGTACTGTAGTCCAACCCAAACTTCATTCTGTATATCTTTCGTCGTATCTCAACATTTGTTTCCTCCAAAAATATCCTATGCAAGCATGCTTTCTGTATTTTGTTCACATCCTCTTTCAAAAATAGTTTTTCTCCACTGTACACTACATTTTTTTGGTCAAATCATTTTCTTATAACTTCTCAATGCATTTCTTCCAATTCCTCATAGTTAATTTCTTATATAGTCTACCCTCTCTTAAGCTAACTTAAAATATACTGAGCTCAGATGCTAAACTAAGGGACGAGGCAATGCAGCAGCACAAAACAATTAATACAAACAGAATGAAGAAATGGAAGTTGTCAAAGCAGGCAGCAATATTACAACTAAAATAAGCCAATATAACTTATCCCTAAACATGACAAAGCTCAAGCAGAAAAAATAGTACACTAAAGACGACAATGCAGATAAGGGAAATGTATATTCATATCTTAATGTCTATATAATTAAAATGGTGCACGACAAAAACTTATTGTAAAAAAATATTACCATGTACTTGAAAAGAAAATTATGTATTATGTTACTGTTATTAATCCCTTCTTCTTGTTATTTCCATTCAAAATGCTCCTTTTTCGAAGAATATGGATCATAAAATTATTATTTAATAGATCTGTTGGCAGAAAGTGTTCACATTAGCAAATGCATTTAATTTTATTTTATAAAATCAATGATGCAAGACAGCTGGAAAACAGATATTAAATGAAATAAGCAACCATGAAAAGCAAAGCACAAAAATATCATTCAATAGTGATGTGACATTTCATAAGTTAGTAGAAATTCTCTCAACTCTCGTAGTAAGACGCTTGTCATAATCAAGTGTGCAGATATAAGTATCTTTCCAAGTAATGAGCGTGTCGTATTTGCGATGCTTTCTACAAAGGACTGTCAATAGCGAGGATAATGGCCTCTTTTTTTTACATTATGGCTTTCTTTTGTCAGGTGGCTGTCGCGCAATTGGGTGCCCACGACGTTTTACGTGCAGGTGGTCACTTGTCTTACCGAAATATTAACGACACCAGTTTCCGCTACAGTGGCAGTCTCATATAAAAAATTTCACAGGTCAAGAACTTGCGTTACAAATCTGTA
Organism: Schistocerca gregaria; assembly: GCF_023897955.1. NCBI lineage: Eukaryota > Metazoa > Arthropoda > Insecta > Orthoptera > Acrididae > Schistocerca > Schistocerca gregaria. The sequence goes on along the minus strand of NW_026061892.1, from coordinate 125,138 downwards.
GAAACAAAATCCTATTGATATAACAGTGTCCAAAAAAGTTCCGTCGGCATTGTAATACATTCACGCATTTACATACATTTCATAACTCTTAAAGTACGATTCTTGGTTTCCAACCACCTTTTTCACAAACCAGAGTCCCTAACCACTACTCATTATTCCTTACCTTTTTCGTCGACACTTCTTCAATATTTCATCATAATAAATACGTAGCATAATAAAATTCCTCATATAGCATCAGCTTATTGATCATAAACATACCGCAACAGCATAATACACATCGTCATCATAACATCATAAAACCTCAGCCAAATCTCAAAATCGTCGTAGCTTCTTCCAATAATTTCAAAACCTAAAAAAAAATTCTCTTCTCATGTCAAAAGTGTCATCTACCTCAACCGTACTTTAAAAATCATGATCTCATACCCAATTATGTCATTCAAAGCTCTCATAGTATCACAATGGTTCCGAAAATGTATGAACAGTTCACAAAGTACAGACAAAATACAATTTCGTAAGTGTGAAGTTATCCAACTGTGTAATTACGTAAACATCTGTCACTGATGTAGTATAATAAATGTTTGTTTCTCTCAGTTAAATGATCATATAGCTGTGTAATTTATGTGTTAGAGAAATATGGTACCGATGTGTAAAGTTGTATAAGCAAATACCATATTAGCTAGGGCTTCTTGTGCTTGCCATACACATGCTACACAATGTAAGCGTGTACCCCCCTGAGGATTAATGTAATTACATCCTCAGGTGTTACAGATTACAGCAATGGAATGAAATGTCTCACGGAAAACATTTGTATCATTGTACTTCAAATATCTTTAAAAATAAATGTTTTAAGTACAAAATTATTCACTCAAATACATGTACTGTAGCGCTGAACTGTGCGTCTTGTTGTAAGATAATCTCTGTGGAAGTGTCGTAGTTATCGTCCTCCGAAAGATAAGTTCTACAGAAGTCAATGTACTTACCTCATGATAAACAAAAGTAAAATGCTTTGCATATAGATATCGTAGTTACTACGCTTATTGCCGTGATGAAGTAAGTACTGTACTGTAACGTATTGTTGTGCTACAGAAAAGGCTGTCTCATTGTAGCTATACCACAAAGTTACTACTAAAACATGTTTTCCTTTCCAGAAGAATTCAGAAAAACTGTGCAGATATAAAACAGATACACCGCAAAAGCACAATGTAAATTGTGTCACACATTAGTAGCGTCGTGATATAATCGTGTAGCTATCAAAGAAACCAAATGCTAAGTCATCTTTAATCTCACAGAAAGTACTTCAAATAAAGAATGTCTTTTCAACTAAACCAAAATGTTGCATTAAAATCTCATTAACAGTTTATGTTCTAAGTATGTAAGCCTTATAGTCGTTACGTAATCGTGCAACTAACAAGCAAGAATGTACAAATAACAACACTGTGTCGTCTGTTCACTATAACAATGCATTCGTAATTTCTGTTTAAATAAGTTATCTTGGTTCTTGATTGGATATTTAACTTCAAACATTGTTGCATGTTAACAAATTTCTTAAGTCTGACAAAGCATACTAGTAATGTAAAGTGAAAAGTTATATGGCAATGACAAAGTTAAAAAGCAGATTATCTTCCAATAAAGGGTTTTACATGTGAAATGTAGTACAATCCTTTACTCTTCCTAGTGCTCAGAGTTAACATGAACGCAATTATCATGCGGTATACGTCGGTAAAGAATACTGGAATTTTTCTCAAGGTTAGCGTCTATGTTATTTTTCTCTGGGCCAGCCGGTGCACGCGGCTGCCTGCGGTGCGAGTCATTGTCTGTCTGTTTGCTGGCGCGCGCCGTTATTGGGATTAGGAGACCTAACTTCTACAAATTCACCTTGCCGAGAGGGCCCTGCCCTGTTTGAAGCTCGCCAGTTCTGATGGAAATCAGGTCTGTCGTTTTGTCGGTAGTTTACATAGTTTCTTGTTTGTCGGTCATGTGGTGGAGAATTTCTCCATGAATCGTAACTGCGCACTGGACCGTTGCGTCTGAAGTTATTCTGTCTCCCTTGATAATAATTGTTTTTGTTCCCACATTGTCTGTTTCTCTGATTGTCTCTGTGATAGTCATTACTACGGAAATGCGATCTTTCTCTCTAACTATTATTACTCCGCCAGTGGTTGTCATATGGGTGGTGTCTGTTTTGGTCACGATTTGCGTTGTAAGAATAGACTTGTCGTGTCCAGTTATTGTTTCTGTCGTCACGGAATTGTGACGGATGTGAACTGTAGTGATTGTTTTCCTGTTTTCGCATCCCGCGACTGTCTGTGTCAATTTCTAATTCTTGTAAGAGTCCCTGAAAAGCTTCGATGTCGTCTTTGCAACGCCCTGCCAAAATAATATTCCTTAAATGTTCAGGCAATTTCATTATGCAAATGCGGATGAGTTCTGAAGGGCTATATGGGTTTGAAAGATATTGATTCTTATGCAACATGTCTTCAAAATATTTGACAAGACTGGAAAATTCAGATTGTTCAAAGTGTTTCATCATCATTATACTATGTTTTACTCGGTCTTGTGTAGCTTGAGACCAATATGCTGAGAGGAAAGCATGATAAAATTCTCCTTCACTGTGACAATCGTGAATGACCGATCGCATTCTTACAGCTGGTTCATTCTCCAAGTAGCCACACATAAATTCTAATCTGTGTTCTAATGACCAGTTGGGAGGAAAACAATGAGAGAAGTGATGAAGCCACGCTTGTGGATGAATGTCGTTGCCAGAATTCTTAAATGTTTTGAATTTACGTGTAGTAATGAACAGCTTATAGTCAAAATCATCATGTCGGCGAGCCACATGTCGGTCATTGTTACGTCGTTTCGGCGGTTCCATCTCAAAATTCGGTGTACCTTGCCAATTTCTTTCATAATTTCCGAAGTGCCCTGTGTTATTATTTTGTGGCTGTTCCGTATTTCTATGTCCCTCTTGCCGTATTGGAGCGCGAGTGTCCTCTGCAATACGTAATTGTTGTATTACCTGTGTCAGCTGATCTTGTACTTCCCGGATTTCTCTTTGGTGTTGCGTACTAATTTGATTCAGACTTTGTTTAAATTTCCTAATTTGTTCGCACTCTTCTGTGTCATTAAAGACTACCGGTTTTGTGTCATTCAGATTATCATCTACCTTCGTAGATAAATTAGTGAACTGATCCGAAAGTTCGGCTACTTTCTCCGATAGTGAACACATTTCCTCAGTGTGTTTTTCTGAACCAAGTTTCAGAGTGTCCATTTGTGTTGAAATCGAATTTACTGTGTCCTTTAAGTTTTCCTGAATTCTTGCAAGTTGCGTAACCGAATCGGTGGATGCAACTGAGTCCATTTTAGCTTGCAAGGTGTCGTGATTTTCACGAACAACAGTTTGCAATTCTTTTATGACTGCTTCGTGATTCTGTAATGCGTTTTCATGCCGCGAAAAAATAGGTTGAAAATGCTCACAAATTTGTGTTTTTACGTCGTTACAGATTTTTTGACATTTCGATTCAATGTTATGTAACTCAGTAGTTAAATCTTCACGTGTTTGTTCAAGTGTGGTGTCTAACTTACGAAGATTTTGTTCCATTGTGTCTAACTTTTGAAGATTATGTTCCATTGTGTCCAACTGTTGCTGTGTTTGTCTCTGATTTTGTTCCATTGTGTCTAACTTTTGAAGCTTTTGCTGTGTTTGTCTCTGATTTTGTTCCATTGTGTCTAACTTTTGAAGCTTTTGTCTCATTTGTTGCATTAATTGTAATAACAGTGGACTGGTGTCTGAAACATGTTCCTTAGTGCTATTCGGCAATGCATTTGAACCGGCAATATTCGTAGTTTGAAAAATAGAAAATGTGTCTTGACTTATTTGAGAAACCGGTGAGGACGCAAAACCTGAATTACAGTATTTGCAAGAATGTGTCCTGTCATTTCGGAATCCTGAGGCGAGCTGTTGCCAACCGATCGATCGATAATGCTTCCCTGTTCACTAATTATTTCACTGTCTACACAATTGTTTGCAGCCCGCTCCATTTCCCTATGTACAATTACCAAATTACTACTTTGAACATTAGTTAATTCATTACATGGTGGCGCTAACACACTGCTTTCGTCTTCACTGTCATTTCTCAGTTTACTTTGGAGCCTAGTATTACGTTTTTCACACGCCATTATAGTCACAATATTTCACACGACAACACAGAAAAGCACAATTTGAAGAGCAAAATAAGAAAACACATTAACATAGCACTGAAAATAATAACTAGTTAATTGCAAGCGCAGCTGCGAAATACTTCGTGCAAAACTACATGCATGCCAAAACTGTTTTACTGTACAAAAATGAAAGACTGCAACTACAAAGGAAATTCTCTCTATGATTACGCCCTAGCTATAAACAAAAGCTACACTAATTACACAAACTACAAGAAAAAATCAGAAGATTCCAGTGAGGTGTCCTCGGCTAAGGGTCGACATATGAAACATCCCCTTTGTAAAATTTATACACGATTGGTCTATATGAAACGTCCCCTTTGTAAAATTTATACACGACTGTGCTTAAACTGACACACAATATTTTTAGCGCAACGCAATCTGACTTTCAAAAATCCCTACAAAAGAATGGCCCTGACTAACATTAACCTATACGTTTCACAAATCACTTACCTCACAAAAATCTTGGTTACTCGAACTACTGCAATACAGCTAGCACCACTACTGCCAGCTAAATAAAAGATTCAAACTACGGAAGGCACTAGCTACTGATAGGTACAGTTAGCAAATAAATGATTTTAATAGAGAACAAACAATGTATTTACCTTAATAGTCATAATATATATATATATATATATATATATATATATATATATATATATATATATATATATATATATATCATTTCATGACATCCAGTCTTACAAATTTCAAAACTCCGCCATCTTTCTCCCCACGTCCACCACTGCTGGCGGCTCACCTCCAACTGCGCAACGCAACGCGCTGTTAGCATCCAGCTGCCGCTGCCCAACACTACAATGGCAGACAACAATGCAAACCAGCCACAGACTGCACACGGCACAGCCAGTAATTGTCATACAGAGCGCTACGTGGCGGCGTTACCAATAAAAAAACCTGAACAGCCTACTTACAATGTTTATTTAATTTGTTTATGTATTGAATAATGTGTGTTAGAGCGCGTTTATGGTCCAGCCGTAGGAATATTTACTTCATTTCAAGTTATTTAAATGTAAATCCAGTATTTAGTATGTGTTTCAATATGTTTGTAGTGTGCGTTGGCTTGGTGACATGGTGGGAGCGCTCTAGCCAGTCACAGCGCTCGTTACTACGGTAGGCGACTACCGAAGTCACTGGAGGGAGAGTAATGAACAGGACGGCGCGACAGACGGTCACAAAGGATACGGGAAGTGCTGGAAGGGAAGGCGCGACGGCCGGTTGCAGGAGATACGGGACGAGTGTTGAGCGGTTTGCGTGTGGTCGCGGGAGATAAAAATATTTCGTAGTGCCAACTTGAGCACGAGTGAGAATTCCGTGGCTTCTGCAGTGAAGACGTAGTATGCGTTTAGAAGTGAATATCTCGCGATCTATGTTGTGAAGCAGGAATCTATTGCTTCCCTGTTATTCAAATTATATATTATTTAATTGCTGTACCATCGACATCAATAACGGCATTCTTAAAGGTACTTCTGGTCTCATACTCATCATTTAAGGCTGTGGCTTTTCGTCCCAGCCAGGCTGGGGTTCTATCCCCGGCCGGGGCTGGAATTTTCAGACTTCCGAACACTAGCCTCCACCTCTGCCCTGTCATGGGGCGCATGCCGGGTACCCCCGTTGGGTCCGTGCTTCGGATCCCACATAGAGCCGACTCCCACACTGGAAACTAAACCTGATTATGCTGTTGCAAACACTGATTTTTTTATTGCATATATTTTTCCACAGACCACATATTTCTATATTTTCACGATACTTTTTCGTTAAAATATCTCTGTCAAAAAAATTGCACCATAAATCTATGGAACCACAACAATGAAACGCCTTAAAAATAAATATGGGCTATTATGATAATTCTTAGTGTGCTGAATGTTAATGAGATAAAAAGCCGAATACCCATCATTCGCTTATAAAACACATGTTTAGCGATTTCCTAAAGCACATTTCATACCTTGTACTTCATACATTCTCAGAAACAAATTCAAGACATTTGTGTTTTACTCAGATGAACGTTAATATGACAAAATATACGATATAACTTTTTTTCACTAAACACTGAAAATTAAAAAATGAGTTTCTTAGCAATTTTACGAATAGATTTATTCATTTCATATGCTAGTTCGCTAAATAAAAATATAGCAATCTCGTCAGCTCTGTTTTTTACTAAAAAATCTCCATGCCATCCGAAACAAAATTAAATTACCATCTCTATACATTATGCAGGGCTCAATGAAAGAAAATCTAAATAATTTTTGGCAAAATATGGAAAATCTTCGCACCAACCAGTGACAAGTGGAAGTGAAAAGCAAGAAATATGTGAGATAGAAGTCTGTTATTGTCATACTACTGATGTTGCATTGTGAGAGTGTTATTTGCATTCTACAACCCACAACACAGTGCAATTACTTTTATACTGTTTAATGTAAAAATAACTTCTTCCCCCTACTGCGTAGACGAAACTAAACGAAAGCTTCATTTTTTTTTTTTTTTGGAACTGTGTGTGTTGCAGAGAGAGAGTGGGAGGAGGAGGGGGGCACTGCTACTGTAGATATTCAATTTACAATCAAATTCAGTGCTACACCTACATTGGGAAGGGAGTGAGACAGGGTTGTAGCCTTAGGTTGTAACCTTTAGATCTGACCAAAAGTTCGACCTGGGTCTTGGGAAAAAGACCGTGCCCCTTGAACAAAATAACTGCAGGGCTTTTATTATCTATTGTCGGTTTTACTACTTAAATATCAGTCTCAGAGTCACGAGTTTTGATAAGAATAGCGAGGCGAGGAAATACAGGGTGATTTTTTCCACGGTGTACAAACTCCGGGGACTGATCGATGAGATGGTACGGAACAAAAAAGGTCTAATGAAATTACGTACGGAAATGCGTGGTTTCCATGTTAGAGACCATTTGTGCAATCATAATTTGTTACAGAGACTGTGGTGTAATATGCGTTGTACCATACAGCCACAGTTACAGTATGCTTCTCCTAGAGTATGGTACTGTTCCTCATACGTCATGCCCCAGCGCCCTCTCCGGCCTTAGTAACTGGTAATGTTGTGTCCGATTACTTCTCTTGCTGACTCACCTTGTAGTGGATGTGATACAGTATTGTACACAATCGAATTCGAATCGAATGCTTACCAACATGGTGTTTACTTACGAAAAGGCAAATGGTAACGGGCGGCGGGCAGCAAGATTGTATCAATAAAACTATCCCCGCCGACAACAACCAGGCATCCAAGGTTTGCATCAGTATTTCGCCGTGTGTCTGAAACAGGGTCGTCTCAGGAAGCAGGAAGTCATGAAAGCACACCCGAAATATTACGGTATATTGATAAGTTTTACTTATGGACCGTCTGACAGCAACTGAATAAAACACAATTTTAGTGCCATACGCGTTTCGCCTTTATTTTCTGCAAGGCATCATCAGTGGCAGGTTGCGTGGACAATTTCTTACATACTAAATTTTTGACAGTCGGCAACAGAAACCAAAACATTGCATTGAAACAAGCGTTCAGTTCATAGTGCTGTGGTATGTGGGGAAAAAACCGCAAATTGGCATTCATAAGAAGAAGAACAACACCAAAAATGCAACAGAAGCGTAATATGTAAGAAATTGTCCACGCAACCTGCCACTGATGATGCCTTGCAGAAAATAAAGGCGAAACGCGTATGGCATTAAAATTGTGTTTTATTCAGTTGCTGTCAGATGGTCCATAAGTAAAACTTATCAATATACCGTAATATTACGAGCAACTGAGGAAGACAGTACCAAATATGTTGATGATGGCATACCCGAAATGTTCGGACACCAGACTTGGGGGACAGCGTGATTTACACTGTGGAAGGCGACCTCCGTGTCAGTACCAAGCAGTTGGCCTGCCAGTACAGGGTAAGCCAGGCGAATGTATAGAACGTTCTCCTTGACAAATGTTACTACCTTTATCACTTGCCGCGTGTATGTACAGGGCTTACTAGCGACAGACTTTTCACATCGGGAGCAATTTTTTCCCTGTTTTCTTTACCAGGCAAACACGATTCTGGGATTTGTGTCATCCATTCTAACCCTATTCACAGATGAGGCCAGATTCAACTTTCGTAAAAGTAAATGTAGTAGGTGAATATGGATTGGGGCTAAGAAATGAAAGAGGAAGCCGCCTGGTAGAATTTTCCACAGAGCACAACTTAGTCATACCTAACACTTGGTTTAAGAATCATGAAAGAAGGTTGTATACATGGAAGAACCCTGGAGATACTAAAAGGTATCAGATAGATTATATAATGGTAAGACAGAGATTTAGGAACCAGGTTTTAAATTGTAAGACATTTACAGGGGCAGATGTGGACTCTGACCACAATCTATTGGTTATGACCAGTAGATTAAAACTAAAGAAAGTGCAAAAAGGTAGGAATTTAAGGAGATGGGACCTGGATAAACTGAAAGAACCAGAGTTTGTACAGAGTTTCAGGGAGATCATAATCGAACAATTGTCAGGAATGGGGGAAAGAAATACAGTAGAAGAAGAATGGGCAGCTCTGAGACATGAAGTAGTGAAGGCATCAGAGGATCAAGTAGGTAAAAAGACGAGGGCTAGTAGAAATCCTTGGGTAACAGAAGAAATGTTGAATTTAATTGATGAAAGGAGAAAATATAAAAATGCAATAAATGAAGCAGGCAAACAGGAATACAAACGTCTCAAAAATGAGATCGACAGGAAGTGCAAAATCGCTAAGCAGGGATGGCTAGAGGACAAATGTAAGGATGTAGAGGCACATCTCACTAGGGGTAAGATAGATACTGACTACAGGAAAATTAAAGAGACCTTTGGAGATAAGAGAACCACTTGTATGAACATCAAGAGCTCAGATGGAAACCCAGTTCTAAGCAAAGAAGGGAAAGCAGAAAGGTGGAAGGAGTACATAGAGGGTCTATACAAGGGCGATGTACTTGAGGACAATATTATGGAAATGGAAGAGAATGTAGATGAAGATGAAATGGGAGATATAATACTGCGTGAAGAGTTTGACAGAGCACTGAAAGACCTGAGTCGAAACAAGGCCCTTGGAGTAGACAACATTCCATTGGAATTACCGACGGCCTTGGGAGAACCAGTCCTGACAAAACTCTACCATCTGGTGAGCAAGATGTATGAAACAGGCGAAATACCCTCAGACTTCAAGAAGAATATAATAATTCCCATCCCAAAGAAACCAGGTGCTGACAGATACGAAAATTACCGAACTATCAGTTTAATAAGCCATAGCTGCAAAATACTAACACGAATTCTCTACAGACGAATGGAAAAACTAGTAGAAGCCGACCTCGGGGAAGATTAGTTTGGGTTCCGTAGAAATCCTGGAACATGTGAGGCAATACTGACCTTACGACTTATCTTAGAAGAAAGATTAAGGAAAGGCAAACCTACGTTTCTAGCATTTGTAGGCCTAGAGAAAGCTTTTGACAATGTTGACTGGAATACTCTCTTTCAAATTGTAAAGGTGGCAGGGGTAAAATACAGGGAGCGAAAGGCTATTCAAAATTTGTACAGAAACCAGATGGCAGTTATAAGAGTCGAGGGGCATGAAAGGGAAGCAGTGGTTGGGAAGGGAGTGAGACAGGGTTGTAGCCTCTCCCAGATGTTGTTCAATCTGTATATTGAGCAAGCGGTAAAGGAAACAAAAACAAAATTCGAAGTAGGTATTAAAACCCATGGAGAAGAAATAAAAACTTTGAGGTTCGCCAATGACATTGTAATTCTGTCAGAGACAGCAAGAGACTTGGAAGAGCAGTTGAATGGAATGGACAGTGTCTTGAGAGGAGTATATAAGATGAACATCAACAAAAGCAAAACGAGGATAATGGAATATAGTCGAATTAAGTCGGGCGATGCTGAGAGAATTATATTAGGAAATGAGACACTTAAAGTAGTAAATGAGTTTTGCTATTTGGGGAGCAAAATAACTGATGATGGTCGAAGTAGAGAGGATATAAAATATAGACTGGCAATGGCAAGGAAAGCGTTTCTGAAGAAGAGAAATTTGTTAACATCGAGTACAGATTTAAGTGCCAGGAAGTCTTTCCTGAAAGTGTTTCTATGGAGTGTAGCCATGTATGGAAGTGAAACATGGACGATAAATAGTTTGGACAAGAAGAGAATAGAACCTTTCGAAATGTGGTGCTACAGAAGAATGCTGAAGATTAGATGGGTAGATCACATAACTAATGAGGAAGTATTGAATAGGATTGGGGAGAAGAGAAGTTTGTGGCACAACTTGACCAGAAGAAGGGATCGGTTGGTAGGACATGTTCTGAGGCATCAAGGGACCACCAATTTAGTATTGGAGGGCAGCGTGCAGGGTAAAAATCGTAGAGGGAGACCAAGAGATGACTACACTAAGCAGATTCATAAGGATGTAAGTTGCAGTAGGTACTGGGAGATGAAGAAGCTTGCACAGGATAGAGTAGCATGGAGAGCTGCATCAAACCAGTCTCAGGCCTGAAAACCACAACAACAACAACAATAGTAAACTGTGGGATAGTATGCAGAATCCCCATGGTATGGTGACAGAGAACCATCAGCATCCGTTCAGCCGGATGTGTGGGCCAGTATAACTGGCAACCATATTTTGGGACCAGTCTTCCTTCCATGTAGCCTAACAGGTCGGAACTTATTGGCGTTTCTTGTGGATGACTTTGCCTCTCTTGCTGGAAGAAGCGCCATTGATGATTCGAAGGGTTATGTGGCTGCAACATGATGGTGTTCCACCACAGTTTGCCGTTAAAGTCGCTATGCATCTCTATCGTGTCCTCCCTGGTCGATGGACTGGACGAGGCGGTTCAATTGCACGGCCTGCTCATTGACCAGATCTCAACCCGTGCGATTTCTGGTTACGGCGCCATCTCCAAAGTATCGAGTATGCAGAGACCATTCCAGATGAGGTGACAATGGAGCAGCATATTCGTGCTGCTTTGACACTGTTCAGATGCAGCCTGGTCGATGTGAACGTGTGAGACGAAACAGCCTATGGCGCGTACACACATGGATTGAGGTATAAGGAAACTATTTTCGATACATATTGTAACTGTGGCTACATGGTACAGCGCATATTAGATCACAGTCTCTGTAACGATGTATGATTGAATAAATGGTCTCTAGCATGGAAAGCATGCATTTCTGCACATAAGTTCAAATGGTCCAAATGGCTCTGAGCACTATGGGACTTAATATCTCCGGTCATCAGTCCCCTAGAACTTAGAACGACTTAAACCTAACTAATCTAAGGACATCACACACGCGCAGCCCGGAACCGTGCGACTGCTACGGTCGCAGGTTCGAATCCTGCCTCGGGCATGGATGTGTGTGATGTTCTTAGGTTAGTTAGGTTTAAGTAGTTCTAAGTTCTGGGGGACTAATGACCACAGCAGTAGAGTCCCATGGTGCTCAGAGCCATTTTTTTGACATCACACACATCCATGCTCGAGGCAGGATTCGAACCTGCGACCGTAGCGGTCGCGCGGTTCCAGACTGAAGATCCACCAGCGGCCGGCCACAGAAGTTCATCGGACCTTTTTTGTTCCATATCCTCTCATCGAGTTTTTACACGGTGGAACAAAAATCATCCTATATGAGGGAGACAGTGGACGGAATCCGCACACTCGTCACCCAACTGACACAATGGCCGTCTCAGTTCTCTTCATTGTATTCGCCTGTCTGGCTGTATTTCGAGATGAGTATGTTTGCTACGCTGTGGAGACTGCTCCTTTTGCTTGAGTCATTTGTCTGTGTGTGGCTCATATGCTTCCTTACTGGAGAAGGCTGCGGCATTTACCGATCAAAACTGTGATGTCAGGGCTTTCTAAAACTGTTTCATGATGTACCTCTTTTCATTGACACATGTTTATACACCCCAAGAAGAAAAGTAAAGAAGTATCTTAATGGGATGTAAATTGGTCATCTGAGGTAAAGACCAAGAAATGACTACAATTTCAGAACAATTGTGTAATTAATTCAAAAGAAAGAGCTTCACAAGCTGAGCAAGTGAATAACACGTTGTTCCACCTCTGGTCCTCATGCAAGCAGTTATTCAGCTTGACATTGATTGACAGAGTTGCTGGATGTCGTCCTGATGGATGCAAAAATGGTTCAAATGGCTCTGTGCACTATGGGACTAAACATCTATGGTCATCAGTCCCCTAGAACTTAGAACTACTTAAACCTAATTAACCTAAGGACAGCACACAACACCCTGATGGATGCAGTGGCAAATTCTGTTCAACTGGGGCGTTAGATCGACTAACTCCCGATCTGGTTGGAGGGGGGGGGGGGGGGGGCTGCCTGTAATGCTCCAAACATTCTCAGCTGGTGAGAGATTCAGAGACGTGGCAAGCCAAAGTAGAATTTGGCAAGCACGAAGACAAGCAGCAGAAAATTCCACTGTGTCTTGGTGGGTGTTATCTTCGTAAAATGTAAGCCCAGAATGAGTTGTGATGAAGATCAAGAAAACGGGGCGTAGAATATCGTTGATGCGCCGCTGTGCTGTAAGTATGTCGTGAATAACAAACAAAGGCCTCCTGCTATGAAAGGAAATGGCACCCGAGACTATCACTGCTGGTTGTCGCACCATATGATATCTCACCGCTGTCTGGGACATCTCCAGACACGTTTTGGCCCGGAATCTCATCGCCCAGAGTAGAACTGTCCTCAGTAATGCTTTCCACTTGCCACTTTGAACTGAGCCCTGATGACCAGTGAAGACGTGTCTGAAGATGGCACCGACAGTGGAGGGTTATCAAACTGAGTGCTGCCCACCATGCAGCCCAACAACCAGGAATGATGGCCTGGAGTGCCATTTCGATTCATAGCAGGACTCCTTTGGCTCCTTTGGTTTGGGGTGGTGTGGGGGGTGGTGGTGGGGGGATGTGTGTGTGGAGGGTAAGTCTTGGCAGGAGTACACATCTATGCAGTATGCTACTCAAGTACCTATACACTATACAATGTATACATTATACACCAAGATAAAATATTTTTTAACATGGTGTATCCCGACTAACGTAAAAAAAAGAAACATGTTCCATTCGCTATGTCACCCTCTTAGGGGGGCGACTCTTTTTGCGGTTTCTAAAGTAGCCCGTGTTCTTCCAGGGTTAAAACTGTCTCCCTGTCAAATTTCAACTAAATGGCTTAAGCGGTTTAGTCACGAAAACGTAAGAGACTGTGTAGCAAAAAAGAAAAAAGCAGAGAGAGAAGCGGCGTCACTTTCTGCAGGACATGCCCATGATTTTGCAGGAAAATGCTCAGGTGCGTATGGCGCAAGTTTTGACTGATTTGTTCGATCAATGGGGGCTGAGAAGTGCCGCACCACCCACGACATTCACCTGACTTAAGGCTCGTGAGCTCAGCTTGATTCACAAGATGCAGGAGGCACTTTGTGATATTCGGTTCATAACGGAGATTCGTCTGACAATAGACCGCTCCACTCGAACTACCTATACAACTGGCGCAGCTAGGGGTACCCTGCTCTCTCGACATCACTGGCGACGGGTTATATAGGAGAGCTGTTCAAAAAATATCCGACCATTTTTATTGTTGAAATCAACAATGGTACCAGGGCATGCGTGCGCTCTTTGTTTTCAGGCACACGTAGCACACACGCCCAATTTTTTTCACTACTTCGGAAACAAGCAGTGATCACGTGTAAGTGGTATTCTTCGGATTTAGTGTTGTGGGTAAAATGACGTTATTGCATCAAATTTTGTCTTGAGCTTGGTGAGTCTCAAAGTGAAAAAATCGACATGTGTTCGTGGATGAAGCAATGGGTACCACACAGCTAAAGGAGTTGTACAACCGCTTCAGAGATGCCCGCTAATCAATGAAGAGAGAAGTACATTAAGGTTCACCATCAATATCCACAAATCAGGTGGTTACTGACCCCACAAGGACGGCGGTGACGCAGAATAGACGAATCACAATCAGAGAAGTTACAGACGAGGTAAAAATATTGGATCAATTTATTCCATTTCAACGTAACATTTGGACCTCAGCAAAACTTGGGCCAAAGTTGCTGACAAATGAGAAGAAGCAACTTTGATTGTAGATTCCAGAGGACATGCTGGATACTGGGAACAGTAATCTAAATTTTCTTAACACAACGAGCACTCGTGATTAGTCCTCGGTTAATGGGCAGAACCCAGAAACAAATTTCTAAACATAATAATGGAAGCATTCGTCATCCCCGAAACCCAAAAAAGTTGGCAGTGTTCTTTGACGCCAATAGCGTCGTCCATGACCCGTATGTACCACCAGATGATACTAATGTCAGTACACAATTTTCGTCTGTTAGCCTCAGTATTCCCCTGACCTAGCACTGGGCGACATCTGGCTTTTGTCTAGACTGAAAGAGACTCTGAAGGGGATCAGATTTCAGAACAGGGAAGACATTATGCAGAATTTCATTGAGCAGTTGGCACAGTACCAAAAGACTGTTTTTAGAGGTGCTTCCAGAAGTGGCAACGGCAGTGAAAGAGGTGTGTCGAGGCTGAAGGGGACTACTTAGAAAGTGATCAGTACCAAACTATTGTATCTCAATAAAGATGGTTTTGAAAATAACAGTCGTATTCTTTTTCAACAACCGTCATACAGCGCTGGTGACTGAAAAAATCCCAAAACCAAAAATATATTAATGTAGAGTAATGAAATTACGACAATACACATTTCTAGATAACATATTCAAGTGATTAACATTGCAAAATCACCAGGTAACGCTAGTGCGAGATAAGCCATTCGAAATTTGAAATGCTATTACATTAGTAACCAGTGTAACAACTGGAATGTTGAACGCAAGCATGAAAACGTTAATGCATTGTGTTGTACATGTGACGTATGTCAGTTTGTAGTATGGAGTGCCATGCTTGTGGTACTTGGGCGGTCAACATAGGGACGGTTAATGCTATTTGCGGATAATACCGAGTTGTCCGATGATACCGCATATGTGCTCGATTTGAAACAAATCTGGTGATCGAGCGATATGTCGACATTTCGACAGCGGTATGTAGGCGAGTATTATCCTGTTAGAAAACAACCTCTGTAATGCCTAATAGCACAACAGGTCGAGTCACCAAACTGACGTACAAATTAGTAGTCAGGGTGCATGGAATATAAGTCGAGAGTGCTCCTGCCGTCATATCAAATCGCACCCAGGACCATAACTCCAGGTGTACGTCCAGTGTATCTGGCATGCAGACTGGTCGGTTGCAAACCCTCACCTCACCTCCCCCTAACACACACACGGCCATTACTGGCACTGAGGCTGAACCACATTTCATAAGAGAACATAAGACACCTCCACCCTGTCCTCCAATGAGCTCTCGTTTGACACCACTGCATTCACAAATGGTGGTGTTTTGGGGTCAGTGGAATGCACATTACTCAGGAGTCTGACTCGGGGCTGTCCCTGAAGTAACCGATTTGAAACAGTTTGTTGTATCACTTTGGTGCCAACTGCTGCTCAAACTGCTGCAGCACGTGCAGTACGTTACTCTACTGCCATACGCAGAAAACGATGGTCTTCCCTCTCGGTAGCTCCACGTAGCTATTCGGAGACCGGTCTTCTTCCGTCTGTACATTCTCGTGAGCACTGCTGCCAGGAACCATGTACAGTGGCTACATTTCTGCCAAGTCTTTCTGCAGTATTGCAGAAGAAACATCCACCTTCTCGTAGCTCCACTATACGACCTCGTTCAAAGTTAGTGAGGAGCTCAGAATGGCGTTTTTGTTCCCTTAAAGGCATTCTTGACTAACATCAGCCCACCACGCCTAATCTCAAACGTGATTAACGCTCATGACCGTTACAACGTATAATTAAATTAAAACTTATTTGCCGGCCGGGGTGGCCGAGCGGTTCTAGGCGCTACAGTCTGGAACCGCGCGACCACTACAGTCGCAGGTTCGAATCCTGCCTCGGGCATGTATATGTGTGACGTCCTTAAGTCAGTTAGGTTTAAGTAGTTCTAAGTTCTAGGGAACTGATGACCTCAGAAGTTAAGTCCCATAGTGCTCAGAGCCATTTGAACCAACCATTAAAACTTATTTGCATCCTCATAGTGACGCTACAAGCACCACTCTTATGCGACTGGCGCAAAATATAAATAGACATTATCTTTCAGATGTATAAACACGCTTACCAACGACCGTTTATGTCGCTCATCCCCACCATGGTGTTGCTACTTTTTTCCACCGTCAGCCTGTTGCCATTATCGAAATTACAACTTTTGTATGTCATTTAAAAACGGTTTCAGTGGAATCTGGAAACGTGCCGATTTGACTCCTTCCACCATCACTCGAGCATGACAGATGAAGAGACTCAAAGAGCGTCTCCGGACCTTTCCAAGCTCTGGCGGCGCGATCCTGGAGCAGGCGTGGATCGCAGCTACAGAGAGAGCTCCTGTCGCCCATACACCCGAGAGCCAACTTTCAACCACAAGAGCACCGATCCGACCACGACCAAACAGCAAGTGCAGAGCATCTTCCAGAACTAGCTCCGCGACGTGAACGTGGCAATAGCCATGGTGGTGTCCAGGACGTACCAGTCGCTGTGTAGGCAGGCGAGAAGCCACTTCAAGCAACTGGAGAGGTTCGCGCTGCACCTCGAAGGGGTGACCAGCACTTCCTATGACTCGGCTCTGGCGCCACTGGGGGTGTTCTAGCGTCGAGCTGTCGCCCTCACCAAGGATGGAGAATCAGCCACCAGCTAAACTGCCCCACAGGTAAAAATCTAATCATGACAGGCGAATCCCGACAGCAGTATGTTTGGAACTCAGCTGCTGTACAGGTTCTCGCAAAAGGACCTCCCATATTTGAAAAAGTAGTAACAAACAAGCAAAGTTTTGTCAACAAGAAATACTATGCCACTTTACATTAGCTCGTTTTAAGAACTATGTCTGGTAAATGGCATTCTCTTTTGTTGAGACACTGACGAAACGTTTCATGGAAGTTCTCCATGGTCCTTCTGGTGGAATAGCATCCATGAGTGTTATGGAGCGATATTTGTACTCTTGAGCCTTTAAGTGTTCCCAAAGAACAAAAATTACAAGTCGACAAATCGGGTGCCTTTGGGGGCCAGGCGATATCTCCTGGCGAAGACAGAACATGTCCAGGAAACAACTTTCTCAAAATTTCTAAAGAATGTCGAGAGGTGTGAGCAGTGGCTCCATATTGTTGGGACCAAGTTTATCCCTCTTCGTAGTCCCTAACAAAGTGGTTTAACTTGGATCTGTGTCCAGTCACAGTAGCGATTTGAATTAACCCTAAAACCAAATTCATCAACGGTGCACCGAAGTGTCACACAATGTCTGTGAAGAGGTCGTTGCTGAAGCTCTTGACGGTTTTTTGCTGTTCGGTTGCGGTAATTGTGTTTATTTGCAGTACCTACGAAATGGAAGCTGGCCTCAACAGCAGAGATCAAAAGAGTGCCAGAGGCAATGTTCTGAAGAATTCCCTGTCTCTCAGTTCTTCGCTGACCATCATTTTGTGTGGGTGCATGTGAAGATATATGTGCAGATGGTCCTATCAGACAATTCCAGGGCAGCCGCAAGTTTAAGTGCTGAACGCTTTGAGGATTGCTCAAAGGACATAAACAAGACCCATTTTCTAGCGTTGTTAACAGTCCTAGGTCGGCCAGCAGATTTTATTTTCAGTGCAGAACCTGATGTTTTAAAGTTTGATTCCAAACTCGAATAGATTTTCTATCAGGAACAGAACCATGTCAGCCAAATTCGAACCGAATGCGAAATGCTCGCTAAGTAAAATCACGAAACCACCTTTACGAATATGCTCTACAACAGACGCACAATGCTCATCTATTCAAGGCATTGTGCCTACTAAAAATGGCAGTTATACCGCTATCGACCGATACCCCCTCCATACTTGTATCCCCACTACAGCTCACACAGCAGCGCCAGTAGATACGTCTTTTCCGAATTGTGTACATTAATTACCTTGCAGAGAATATCAATACAAGCATCAGACATTGCGCAACACAATTAAAGGGTCAGTTTTCAAAACGCCGTAATTGTTTCCCACTGCGACGCCGAAGTTAAAAGTTTTGCTCAAAGGTGTTTGCTACCTCCTCACGTAATGGTGCAGAAACATGGCGCCATGCCTCAGTGACGCTTCACACAGCCTTCTTTGAAAGGCTGGAGCCCGGAAGTCCGTGTGACGTGTAAGGTGGATTAATGATGTCACATTGGCAAAAATATTCACCATCATCCTGTCGAACACCAGGTGATACGAAGGTCGTCACACCCCTATTACCCGCATTTCACCCCTTCTTTTGATATGTCATGGAGATCAAAATCGCGACACCCACCGTAGAAATCAAGCGTATTTCGTATAGCTGACCGAGGGAAACATTTCAGTCACACCAACGCTAGGAATCGACATGAAATGGTCTCTGGGAACGACATAAAAGGCATTAATAAAACCACCTCCTCGCTTGCAACCACATATTTCGTGGTCGGAAACAATAGTTCGCAGTGCATTAAGCAACAGTCTTTGACACTGAAACGCACTTCTCCTGCCCCCCCCCCCCCCCTGGGGGATTTAACCCTTCTCTAAGGACACTGTGGTTCTGAATTCTCATTGCCGGCCGAGCGGTTCTAGGCGCTACAGTCTGGAACCGCGCGACCGCTACGGCCGCAGGTTCGCATCCTGCCTCGGGCATGGATGTGTGTGATGTCCTTAGGTTAGTTATGTTTAAGTCGTTCTAACTTCTAGGGGACTGATGACCTCAGAAGTTAAGTCCCATAGTGCTCAGAGCCATTTGAATTTGAATTCTCACTGCTACTCGCGATCGACACCTTTGGAATGTAATCTGACCACATTTTTTTCTTTGGTATACAGGATGTTACAATTACAGATCTTTACGAACCATTCGACGGAATTTGAACGTGATCCGAAGTGGAAAGCGATGATTATACTCTTTCAGCCCCCTTGTGTCAGGCTCTAATGTGGTGTTATCACGGAAGGGCTAGACATTGACACATGCATGAGTCCCTCTAAGAACCCCCAGTTCAGCAACATCCTCAGTGTCATCCGCACACCTTCCGTCGGCGGTTAAAGATGTGCCTGTCTACAGAGACCACCAAGCACTGATTTCCAGGCACGAGAGTGACCGAAATCCCTTTCAACAGTAGGCCAGTATTACACTATCATATTTCTTTGGCAAAGAAATATGACCAAACATTCGTGAAATTTCTTTGACAAGGCTCTTTGACAAGGGTCTTTCACAAGGACCCTCGACGTGGCGCTAGAAAGAGGTGTTACATTGTCATCATATTTTTCGTCAAAGTTCAAGATGCCGGACAACAGTATCTGGTTATTATGTGCTGCAGTTGCTTGTATCACAATTGCATCGTGTATGCATTTAGAAGAGACGTAGCGGTAAAAAAGGAAACATGCTTGGGTGAAGCCATGGGTTTTATGTTGAGATAATAAAAGCATTCAGCAAAATTTATTACGAGAGCTGCGAATGGTGGACGTCAAATCTTATATAAATTACTCACAAATGGAAGGGAGTGAATTTCAGTATTTGATCAGTAAAGTGGCTCCTAATTTTAGAGAGCAGAACACTCACTTTGGAATGCTATATGTGAAAAACACACGTTCACGATAACATTGAGATATTTTGCTACAGTAGAGAGTTACTCTAACTTACAATACAGCACTCGAATACCACAGACCACATAAAAGAAAAGAAGTCCTGAAACGTTGTAAGAGGTCGATGATTAAGAAATTTGTTGCTAGCGCACTCCAGCAGATGCAATTTCGATGGATTGCTCACGCGCTGCCTGCGATATGTAAGCTAGAAGAGAATATCAGACCAGAGAGCTGTGTTGTATGCAGTAGGAACTGTGTATTCAGTTCTTGTAAAATGCTAAAGACTTTTACAGTATATGTGCACTTTATTTCATTTCTTAATGTATTCAGTTCTTGTAAAAAATGCTAAAGACTTATACAGTGTGTGTGCACTTTATTTCATTAGTTAATGTGATCAGGCCATGTAAGTCTGCTAAAGACTTATACAATGCACGTGCACTTTATGTCATTTGTTCATATATTTTGTACTCATTGCGTATACATTTTGTCATTTCTTAATATGT
This sequence comes from Schistocerca gregaria, assembly GCF_023897955.1. Lineage (NCBI taxonomy): Eukaryota > Metazoa > Arthropoda > Insecta > Orthoptera > Acrididae > Schistocerca > Schistocerca gregaria. The sequence continues at coordinate 104,757 of NW_026061892.1, read as the reverse complement.
TCTGAATTCATTGACTGTGCACTGTATTTCATTTCTTAATATGTTCTGCACTTATCAATAATGTATATACTCTGTGACTGTAGACTTAGTAATTAAATAGATTATAGAAAAATTTGTTGCTCATGGCAAGTCCAATTGACTCACCATCGCTGCCAAATTTTGCCCCCCCCCCCCCACCCCTCTCCGAGTGGAAGGTTATGTAAGAGGTCTATGATTAAGGGATTTGTTGCTAGTGCACTCAAGCAGATGTAATTTCAATGGATTGCTCACGCTTGCCTGCGATATGTAAGCTATAATAGAATCTCGGATCAGAGAACAGTGTTGTATGCAGTAGGAGCTGTGTAGCAGTTGTAGTAGTAGTTGCGAAGAGTCTGGGCAGTCGTGTGTGTGGAGTTGGCTGGGCCGGTCGTGGGGAGCGATGGTAGAGCCTGAGCGTTGTAGTATAAGGTATAAACAGCCTCTCGCCTATGTACTATTGTTATGTCAAGCCCCATGTAAATGTTTTTAAAAAATCTCTTAATAATAATCTTTCTTATAAAAAAATTAACTTTTGATACTCATTCATCTCAACTTAAAGAACTTACTAATTTCTCCAATCCATGGTCATCCTGATTATCGTAAAGACAATTCAGTTTTTATACATGACAAATCCATTGGAAGGCATTGCATTGAACTGTGCCAGAAAAATTTCTTATGGGAGCAGATATAGACGCGTTATCCGGCGACCTTATTGAGGTAAGAATTTCCATTTTTATTCAGAATGAACTTTCAGGGCCATGACGCAGCGCTGCTGACGTCCAAAATTTACCAGTTTAAATTCACAGTTAATTATTGAAAGGTTATGAGTGAACCACAATTTTATTGAGAGATTAGTCACATTGAATTATTGGTAGGTTACGGCATTTTCTGTTGGGAGGTTACACTAAATGTCAATGCTATAACTACACTCCTGGAAATTGAAATAAGAACACCGTGAATTCATTGTCCCATGAAGGGGAAACTTTATTGACACATTCCTGGGGTCAGATACATCACATGATGACACTGACAGAACCACAGGCACATAGACACAGGCAACAGAGCATGCACAATGTCGGCACTAGTACAGTGTATATCCACCTTTCGCAGCAATGCAGGCTGCTATTCTCCCATGGAGACGATCGTAGAGATGCTGGATGTAGTCCTGTGGAACGGCTTGCCATGCCATTTCCATCTGGCGCCTCAGTTGGACCAGCGTTCGTGCTGGACGTGCAGACCGCGTGAGACGACGCTTCATCCAGTCCCAAACATGCTCAATGGGGGACAGATCCGGAGATCTTGCTGGCCAGGGTAGTTGACTTACACCTTCTAGAGCACGTTGGGTGGCACGGGATACATGCGGACGTGCATTGTCCTGTTGGAACAGCAAGTTCCCTTGCCGGTCTAGGAATGGTAGAACGATGGGTTCGATGACGGTTTGGATGTACCGTTCACTATTCAGTGTCCCCTCGACGATCACCAGAGGTGTACGGCCAGTGTAGGAGATCGCTCCCCACACCATGATGCCAGGTGTTGGCCCTGTGTGCCTCGGTCGTATGCAGTCCTGATTGTGGCGCTCACCTGCACGGCGCCAAACACGCATACGACCATCATTGGCACCAAGGCAGAAGCGACTCTCATCGCTGAAGACGACACGTCTCCATTCGTCCCTCCATTCACGCCTGTCGCGACACGACTGGAGGCGGGCTGCACGATGTTGGGGCGTGAGCGGAAGACGGCCTAACGGTGTGCGGGACCGTAGCCCAGCTTCATGGAGACGGTTGCGAATGGTCCTCGCCGATACCCCAGGAGCAACAGTGTCCCTAATTTGCTGGGAAGTGGCGGTGCGGTCCCCTACAGCACTGCGTAGGATCCTACGGTCTTGGCGTGCATCCATGCGTCGCTGCGGTCCGGTCCCAGGTCGACGGGCACGTGCACATTCCGCCGACCACTGGCGACAACATCGATGTACTGTGGAGACCTCACGCCCCACGTGTTGAGCAATTCGGCGGTACGTCCACCCGGCCTCCCGCATGCCCACTATACGCCCTCGCTCAAAGTCCGTCAACTGCACATACGGTTCACGTCCACGCTGTCGCGGCATGCTACCAGTGTTAAAGACTGCGATGGAGCTCCGTATGCCACGGAAAACTGGCTGACACTGACGGCGGCGGTGCACAAATGCTGCGCAGCTAGCGCCATTCGACGGCCAACACCGCGGTTCCTGGTGTGTCCGTTGTGCCGTGCGTGTGATCATTGCTTGTACAGCCCTCTCGCAGTGTCCGGAGCAAGTATGGTGGGTCTGACACACCGGTGTCAATGTGTTCTTTTTTCCATTTCCAGGAGTGTATATGTTTTACTGTTGGGAGTTTTCGGAATGTTTCTGTTGGGAAGTTACACTTGACGACAACCGGCCAGGATCGTATTTTCTTTGTGAATTTCTGAGAAGTAGTCATATATATGCTCTTCTTTACACTATTGTTAAATGTAGTTTGCATCTGGTGCAACGCTTTTACTGATTTCTCACTTTTTCTTTCACAGATCATCGGCAATTTATTGCTCTTTGTTGTCACTGTATTTGTTCCATTTTTGCTTTGTCTTTGTTTGGTTTTGTGCTTATCGTTGACTTGTAAAAATGCCGCGAAAATTGCTAACAGTACATCGCGATCCGTAATGAGTGAAAAAGCCGACTTGAATAATTTGACTGTTAATACTAACGACACTCAGTGTTTTAATGATAATCCTCCAGTTACCGACAATCAGTGCGTACCAACCACCAGTAATGATTCTAATCTAAATGATGAGCAAAAAAATTCAATTGTGTCCACTGTAAATTTAAGGACAATTGATGACGCGGCGCTTTCCGTTACAAAGAACGCTGCCCAGTTTAACACACCTGATTTGCAAAATTTACACAGTGAACAGATAAATGTTTCTAACGAAGGTCAACAATATACATAAAACACGTCAAGTTTATTTGATTCCGATGTAGTGACCAACAGTCCACATCGGATTGGCCCACCTTTTTGTGAATCAGACAATTACCAAATGGTTACCCGTTCACAAAACGTGACACATGCAGATACACCATCACACAGCACAGAGAATACAGCAGCTAATTTTGGCATGGATCGAGTTACGGCATTATTGCTAAAACTTAATGAAAATCTCAAACAACAAATTAATGAAAATAATGAAAATTTCAAACAACAATTTAATGAAAATCTCAGACACCTACTCAATGAATCGAACAAACAACTTAATGAAAATCTCAAACAGTCAAAAGAAACACAAGACAACAATTTCAAACAACTTAATGAAAGTTTCAAACAGTCGAATGAAAACCACGACAGGTCGTTCAAACAAACTAATGAAAAACTTTGACACCTCTATTGAACAGCTTAGGTACTGAACAGATTACAGCCGTTGCAGAGCAAAGCAATGAAATTAAAAAAAAAAAAAAACAATTGCGTGAGGAAATTAAGGCCTGCGCCAGGAATAATAGTGAAGAGATACACAATACACATTCTGCCACAACTAAATTACTTAGTGATGAAATTAGTGCAGTCACTAAACAATGTTCTGAAAACGCAACACAGTTACGCGATGAGTTTAAATTAATGTCATCAGAACTTTCAGGCACACTGGATGCGAAAGTAGATACGAAATTTGACCAACAGAACAGCCAAATTGACGAACGTTTTAATCACCACCTACAAAACAGTGAAACGCGTTACGTAAATTTATACAGGAACAAAACAAAGTAAAGGAACAAGTCATGGAAACAATTACTGTACAGAGACAGGAAGATAAGCGTAAGTTATTTACGAAAGCAAAAACATACGTAGACACCAACATTGCGACAGTATCAGACGAAATTAATACTATCAAACAGTGGAACACCGAATTGCATGATGAAATCTCCGATCTTAAAACAAAAACAGACACACACACACACACACAGTAAACTTTCAGACAGTGACCAACAGACTCTAACAATTAGAATCAATACAGGATCCTGATGCCATCAAATCAGACGTTAAGAAATTGAACAAAACCACACGTAAAATGCAAAAACAAATTAATGCTTGTGACACTAAAAACGACGATCAGGTAAAATCACTGACTGAAAAATTTGATGAATTGGCCAGTCGTATTGACGTAGTCGAAAATAACAGTGATACCAAATCAGACGATACGTCACCAGTTTCGTTTAATCAAACACCCTAATTCCGGAATTTACAGCAGACAATCAGTGAGATAGGTTCGTCCAATAATACATTACGTACAAAATTTTCATCTTTACAGCAAGAAGTTACAGAGATGAAAAATGTATCAGCCTCTAACACGACACAGCATACGCCACATTCCGAACTTTCTCAGACTCACACAGCCAGTATAATTTAGGTAATTTACAGAGAGTACGTGACTTAGATTCCGAACACTCACAGACAAACAGATTATCATACAATCCTGGACCTGTTCAGACATACAGAGACGATAATTTTGATTATAAGCACTTTCTATCCGTAAGAAAATTTAAGGTATTTAAGAATGACAGAACACAGATTCACCCTTTGGATTAGATACAACGATTTACTTTTGCATTTTCACCGCCATTTCCTGTAACACAGAAACTAAAATTTATTTGCAGTGCGTAAGTGACCTTAGGGGATTCATTACACTTCGATGAATATGTGCCGTAGCGTGCACAGGGCCCCTAGCCGTAGTAGTGCTATTTCTTCTTTAGTTTTCTGCACTACTGCCTACTCTTTTACTATCCTTTATATCTATCAAAACAACTGTTCAACTATCGATCTATCTAAGATCAAGGATGTGTAAAGATAACCTGATATGACAAGTTTTACCGAAAGTGACAATTTTCATTAGACACTCCAGAACTACCAGCGTAATTTTAATAACAGACAAAATTTTAATCATCAGTATGTATAAAATTTTCACCAATCGTAGACACATTTTGGCTACAATAGAGGCAATTCCCTACAACAGCAACAAAACCAGCCGGTTAGCATACCTAACCAACAATGTAATGTACAAGGTCTACCAAGCTTTAATGTTTCGCCGCCTACATGTATAGCGTCGGCTCCACCAAATGGTAACGCACAGCAACAAAGAAGTCACTACGTACAGAAAACACAGCATTTCAGCTCCTATCGCAATGCGCCGTATAGCAATGATTATTATGACAAACGTAAAAGTAATGAGCACAGTTTTCAGCGTAACAGTCGTTCTTATCAGCAACAGAGTCAACCACAACAACAGATTATTATGAATAAACCAGACAGTCGGTGTCATCCCGAACCTAATACGCTAGGAAGAAATAACAGAACAGTACAAATAGTTGAAATGCCACAGCATCCTCCCGCAAATAACAGCACGTCAGAAAGAATTTGACTAGATACAGTACAGATTGAATCTTCCAGCAATGTAGGCAATACTTTTGATACACAGAATCTTGTTCACGAAAATGTTATTACTTTTGATGACATCCGAGACACACTTTTGCATGAAAAACTAGTTATAAAAAAGAAAAAGAAAAACATTTCTCACCCTGTTATTGAAGTATAGATTGGATCATACACATTTTCAGCAGTAATAGATTCTGGATCACCTACGTCAGTTATAAATGAGGAAACCTTCAACGAATGTAACAAAGAGAACACTTATCCTACGTTACCATTAGGCAAAACTAAAGTAAAAGGAGCAGTAAAATTAGAGACACACTTAACATTTTGTATTGCAGGTCATACGTTCCACTCAAATTTTTGGACTGTCCCCTTATTGACAAATGACGTTATTTTTGGTACGAATTTTCTGGTACAACAATTATTGACTTTCAAAATTCCTTGACAATATACAACTGACATTAGAATTTCAGCACGCTTTACCTACAGAAGAACAGGCAATTAATCGAACAGAGATCATTTCTACATCGCGTAACATAGACTGTCATTCCACATTGTTCACAGATATGGATGTTCACAACTACAATACACCAGACGAAGCCGACTATGACGTTATACAAACGATTTCTGATAAGGTTAAACAGAGCAGTGCAAATACAGATGACGAACGTACTCAACTACGCAATATTCTTTTACAGCAAGCTACAGTTTTTGACAATATCCCTGATACTATGTCCGGTTTTATGCATGAATTTCAAGTTAAACATGACACATCTAAAGCTAAACATTGTCCTGTTCCGTATATTCGTACACAAAATATTGTAGCAGACGCACTATCCCGTTCTCTCAGCAACAATCAGCAAGACATGGCAACCAACTTCTGCCAAGCAAATTCCAGTGTCATGTATATTCAACAAGTTGCATTTGAAAATTTCATTTCGTCATCATAACGAGACATATCACAAGAACAGAACAAAGAGAACGTATGGAAAGAAATTAAACACCTTTGGCAAGACAGGAATAGCGTTTACACTGTACGCAAGAACATTCTGTTTCGCCGCTCTCAACCCTACAGGAACAATTGGTTATTATGTATTCCTGACGAAATTCTTAACAAATTAATTTGGTGTACTCATTTAAGTTACGCACATTATGGAGCCAGAAAATGTTATCTTATTCTGAGACAGAACTGTTATTTTGCCAACATGGAGAAACGTATTCGACGAGTTTTAGCGTCATGTAAAATCTGCCAGAAAGCTAAAACAGACACGACTTCACATATTCCTCAGTTACATCCCATTGTACCCGTTAAATTGAGACACATGGCCGCTGTAGACATTTTTGGTCCGATTCCCAGATCTAACAGACGTTTTTGTTACATCTTTGTCGCTGTTGAACTCACTGTGACATTTGTTACCTTACACCATTATGCAAAGCTACTGCTAAATCTGTTTCAAATGCATTTGTAAAACATTTTCTGTTTCATGTAGGGCATGTATTGAAAGTAATTTCCGACAATGGACCCCAATTTCGATCTGTAATATGGACGCGTATGTTACGAGCACGAAACGTTTCTCCGATCTATATATCCAAGTATCACGCTTCTTCGAACCCTTCTGAACGACTAATGAACGAAATTGATAAACTTTGTAGAATATACTGCCATAAAAAAACATATTGATTGGGGTACACACATACTCTCATTCCAGGACGTAATTAACTCCCTACCAAATGAATCTACTATGCTATCACCGACTGTTATATTGAAAAATGTTGAACCACCTAACAAAATTAAAGAATTAGTATCCTTTCCTACATCTCGTGGACTAAGCCACCATGAAATAATTGACATTGCGCTCAACAACATCAAACGTGCTGCAGAGCGCCGGAGAAGACAGCAAAAACAGGTTTGCACACGCCGTGACTTTCACATTGGACAGAAGATATTAGTACACATACACTATTTATCCAACAGAGGAAAGAGTAGATGCAGTAAATTTGAGCTTCTGTACGCTGGTCCATATAGAATTCGCAGCATTCCTAACCCCAATGTAGTACATGTCGAAACTTTGAGAACCAGAAAAAGCAAGGGCAATCACCATATTTCCAATATTAAACCCTTTATTGAATGAACATACTTTACGATTTATCACACTGTAATGCCATTTCCAGATATTAATATGACCACTTACTGATGATGATCATATTTTTTCTTGGCAAGTGCCCGGCAAGGTAAGGTTAGCAGGTCGCTTTTCTTGTCGTTATATATCAAACCATGCATATTTTCCAATTTTTGTGTATGTGTGATTGTTTTCCTATCGAAAGTAGAATTTTTGTCTGTATGCACTATGAAATCTATAAACATATAACAAACACCAATTGACTTTGATATTTTTTCTTTATGATATCTCAATACCTTGACTATTCTACATTTTTTGCTACTTCATTATGGTATTGTGTGCACATTTTTTGCACTTGAAAGTTGTCTATGGTTCTGACATAATATGTTTTCTGTCATGCTATGCTGTATGCTTAGTCATATCACTAGAAACAAGTTTTCATTTAATGGGTATATGATTTAAATGCAAGATATTAATCCTTATTCATCATTGTCAGAAAGCAATACTGTGTAAAAGAAATAAATTAAACAAACCACACTGGTTTACTATGAAATGGGAATTTCACCTTCGGAATGAACGAAAGAAAATGCAATACCTTGTCATGAAGAGTAAATGGATCAGAATTAACAAGCATTAACAAGAATATACTATACACACCATATGATACCAGTCTTGACTAATTATTTTTCTTTCAGTATACGAGGCGATTATTGTAAGCCACCAGACAGAACTACACATGTTCATTTTAGTGATGAAATGTGCTAGAAGTAAGAAACCTATACTATGAATAGTTGTATGAAGAATATGGTAATATGAATAATGAATTTTTTCTTTGCAGATAATGATAATGATGAGGTTTATATACTTTGTATTAGTTAAGAGATGCTATGTAGTTATTTAAGTATTTGTTGCAGTTCCTTTTGGCAGAATGTCTTATTTCGCATAGTATAATAACTGAATGTTTTGGGAAAGACAGCTAGAGTACATACATATTAAGTACATGTTTCATCACCTGTTAATTTGAAGTTTACTACTTTTCAGCGTAATATGTATAATGACTGGATGTTTTGGGAAAGACCGCTAAAGTACATACGTATTAAGTCCACATTTCACTACCTGTTAATTTGAGGTTTACTACTTTTCAGCATAATTTACATTTTTCTTTCAGGTCAATAATCCATTTTGTATTTTTTTCCAGGAGAAGCTTTGCATGATATTAATATGCTATGAGCAGTTAGTTATTAAACCTGTTCAAGTACTTGCATTTTTTTACTCAGTTCTGTCTATCATTCATGAATGTGATCACATATACTCGACTTCTTTCATAACCTTGCTACAGCTGACTCATGATGAATGACGTTATTAATCCTTATTTCCAGCAATAAGTCAAAAGCAAATATTTTCATGCCCCAGCAATTAACTATCGATCCCAACGCAATACATTGCTAGTACAAAAAAAAAATTACCAGTCCCAACTATTACCAGTATACAACTAAATAATGCTGCCAGTTTAAGATATATTTCTAGTCCTAAATATAATGCAAATTTCTATGATGTATTGATTCCCTTATGTCTATGTATTATTGTACTACAGACCTTGAATACTAGTTCAAATGTCTTACATTTTAAATACGTCTTATGTCACTTGAATGATGACTTCTGAATACTGCATAATAAATGCCTTGTAACTAGCCTATGATGCTAATGATTACTGTAATGAGATGACTTACACATGGACGCTATCTCAATAATTACTGTAATGAGGTGATTTCTGAATACTGTATCATAACGGTTTTGTAAATGGCCAATGAGTGTGAATAATGACTGCAATGATATGATTTCTTAATAATGTTTTGTTATACTCCACCGATGAATGCCAATGATTACTGTAATGAGATGACTTACGCATAAATGCTATGCCAATAATTACTGTAATGAGAAGACTTATGATGCGAATAATTACTGTAATTAGATGACTTGTGAATAATGTTCTGTAATAATTACTGTAATGAGATGACTTATGCATAAATGCTATGTCGATAATTGCTACAATGAGATGACTTATGAATAGTGTTTTGTAATACTCAATACTTACTACATGTTTAGTAACTGGCCAATTAATTCCAATGATTACTGCAATGAGATGACTTATTAGTAATGTTCTGTTAAATTCCATAAATGCTATGCCAATAATTACTGTAAAGATGCCAATAATTACTGTAATTAGATGACTTATGAATAATGCTCTATAATAATTACTGTAATGAGATGACTTATGCATAAATGTTATGCCAATGTTTACTGTAATGAAATGACTCATGCGTAAATGCTATGCCAATGATTACTGTAATGAGATGACTTATACATAAATGCTACACCAATGATTACCGTAATGAGATGACTTATGAATAATGTTCTGTAATACTCCATATATATACAACTTAAATGCTGTGTAAATAGCCAATGAATGCCAATAATTATTCAGATCGGTTGATACACTAGTGTAATTCTGAATGATGACTAGCACAAGACTTAATGTCCTTCACCTTCTGACCTAAGTACCAGCAATTACTGCAATATCCGTATGTTCTGTCCATCCTCATGATCATGGAGCGCTATATTTGGTTTTTGCACTAATTCTACGTTGATGTAAGAGTATGGATTCTACAAGAATGTGGTGTCGACAAATCAAGCTGTTCACCACCTTGAACGATGGAGATGTTATTATCGTCCTACTGTTTGGTGTACCTAATGTACCAACATAATAACATACAATATTAAAGCAACAGTTCAGTCTTGGCTACACTGATAAATACTTCAGGAAGAGAACTTCAGATTGTCTCACTTGGTGTTGTGCTTCTGTAGAAACATATGGACTTTCAGTGCAGCTACATGCAACCGACTCTGCTACAACCATGATACTATCCTTCCCATTCCTTTCCTAATTCTTGTAAAATGATAAAAACTTTTACAGTTCATGTGCACTTTATTTCATTTCTTAATGTATTTAGTTCTTGTAAAAAAAATGCTAAGTACTTATACAGTGCATGTGCACTTCATTTCATTTGTTAATAAGATCAGTTGTCCTAAATATGCTAAAGACTTTTACAGTGCGTGTGCACTTTATTTCATTTCTTAATGTATTCAGTTCTTGTAAAATGCTAAAGACTTTTACAGTATATGTGCACTTTATTTCATTTCTTAATGTATTCAGTTCTTGTAAAAAAATGCTAAAGACTTACACAGTGTGTGTGCACTTCATTTCATTAGTTAATGTGATCAGGTCATGTAAGTCTGCTAAAGACTTATACAATGTACATGCACTTTATGTCATTTGTTCATATATTTTGTACTCATTGCGTATACATTTTGTCATTTCTTAATATGTTCTAAATTCATTGACTGTGCACTGTATTTCATTTCTTAATATGTTCTGCACTTATCAATAATGTATATACTCTGTGACTGTAGACTTAGTAATTAAATAGATTATAGGAAAATTTGTTGCTCATGGCAAGTCCAATTGACTCACCATCGCTGCCAAATTTTGCCCCCCCCCCCTCTCCGAGTGGAGGGTTATGTAAGAGGTCTATGATTAAGGGATTTGTTGCTAGTGCACTCAAGCAGATGTAATTTCAATGGATTGCTCACGCTTGCCTGCGATATGTAAGCTATAATAGAATCTCGGATCAGAGAACAGTGTTGTATGCAGTAGGAGCTGTGTAGCAGTTGTAGTAGTAGTTGCGAAGAGTCTGGGCAGTCGTGTGTGTGGAGTTGGCTGGGCCGGTCGTGGGGAGCGATGGCAGAGCCTTAGCGTTGTAGTATAAGGTAAAAGCAGCCTCTCGCATATGTACTATTGTTATGTCAAGCCCCATGTAAATGTTTTTAAAAAATCTCTTAATAATAATCTTTCTTATAAAAAAAATAACTTTTGATACTCTTTCATCTCAATTTAGAGAACTTACTAATTTCTCCAATCCATGGTCATCCTGATTATCGTAAAGACAATTCAGTTTTTATACATGACAAATCTATTGGACAGCACTACACTGAACTGTGCCAGAAAAATTTCTTATGGGAGCAGATATAGACGCGTTATCCGGCGACCTTATTGAGGTAAGAATTTCCATTTTTATTCAGAATGATCTTTCAGGGCCATGACGCAGCGCTGCTGACGTCCAAAATTTACCAGTTTAAATTCACAGTTAATTATTGAAAAGTTATAATTGAACCACAATTTTATTGAGAGATTAGTCACATTGAATTATTGGTAGGTTACGGAATTTTCTGTTGGAAGGTTACACTAAATGTCAATGCTATAACTATATTTTTTACTGTTGGGAGGTTTCGGAATATTTCCGTTGGGAGGTTACAACGTGTGAAGTGATTTATAAAATACTTAACGAGGGATACCTGAAGATAAAATAATGTCTAGTACACTATATAGGCATTAAGAACTATTTTTATTTTCGAGTAATTTAATTAATAGAGTTAGTTTTCCAGCAAATACAAAATTACTGAGAAGTACGAAACAGATAAGCACTTTTTATCTTGTGGCCTCCACAGTTCAAAAAATAGACAAATTAGAATGGAGAGCTAAGCATTTTTTTTGTTTTAAAGTGTGTTGTCCTCTATTCTTGCTTGCTGAAAAGCTGCCTTAGTGGTTCTCGATGTAGAGGTGGATGGTTGTAGCTGTGATTGTGGATTTGAAGTCATGTGCAGCATATCCCACCAGCATTCGATTAATGGCATGCATTGTGCCCCTTGCTCACTACCCCACCCTGTCCGAGCAAGGCTATTATAAAGAGACGAAGGAACACACTTACACACACGTGTGTGCGCAAGATTTTGGATCCATGTTTACAAATACACTTCAGACATCAAATAGCTGTAGCGATGCCAGCGCCTGAATCGTCGGAGGAGGAGGGTTTTCAGCAGCATCAATGGCGCTTTCAAACTGCAGTGAACAGAACGACTTTTATGATCAAATCTAAGGCGAGGCCCTAGATTTGATTATATTTCTTTGACGAAAGGCGAGATTTGACAAAGTTCCCTATTACACTATCAAATTTCTTTGACATAAATACTTGACGAATAAACTGTGACAAAGAAATATGGTAGTGTAATACTGCCCTGAATGGCTAGCTTCTCCTGTAAAAATAAGTTTTTAAAATGCCCAACAAAGGTGCACAGGTGACACCGAGGATGCTGCTCAACTGGGGTTCAATACTGTATGTTGTTGTTGTCTTCAGTCCTGAGACTGGTTTGATGCAGCTCTCCATGCTACTCTATCCTGTGCAATCTTCTTCATCTCCCAGTACCTACTGCAACCTACATCCTTCTGAATCTGCTTAATGTATTCATCTCTTGGTCTCCCTCTACGATTTTTACCCTCCACGCTGCCCTCCAATGCTAAATTTGTGATCCCTTGATGCCTCAGAACATGTCCTACCAACCGATCCCTTCTTCTGGTCAAGTTGTGCCACAAACTTCTCTTCTCCCCAATCCTATTCAATACCTCCTCATTAGTTACATGATCTATCCACCTTATCTTCAGCATTCTTCTGTTGCATCACATTTCGAAAGCTTCTATTCTCTTCTTGTCCAAACTATTTATCGTCCATGTTTCACTTCCATACATGGCTACACTCCATAGAAACACTTTCAGGAAAGACTTCCTGGCACTTAAATCTATACTCGATGTTAACAAATTTCTCTTCTTCAGAAACGCTTTCCTTGCCATTGCCAGTCTACATTTTATATCCTTTCTACTTCGACCATCATCAGTTATTTTACTTCCTAAATAGCAAAACTCCTTTACTATTTTAAGTGCCCAATACTGTATACGAGAGTGGACACTTAAAGTGGAGCTGGAGCCCCTCGATGTATTTATTGAAGTCCTGAATCGTCGGAGAAGGAGGGGGATGTTAACAACATCAATGGCTGTCAAGATCGTCGTTCTGTTTCACATCTCCCTGCGAACTGTCGTTGTCGACAGCGAGATCAAAGCCCCAAGAGGAGGAGTATTTTCACTGACGTCCTTTATGCAATCCCTCAGGCATTTCGTGGCGATTCTGAGCGGCACTGTGTTTGAAATATTTTCGTCAGCCACTCATAAGAAAACTGCGTGATTTCAACGCTGGGCCTCGCGGCTCTGACCTTCATGATCCGAATTAAAACTATCTTGACCGCAATACAATACGATACGAGTATTTATTGGCAATGGTAACCGGCTTTGGTCAAAATGTGACCATCTTCAGATCATTCTGCATTATGATGGCAGTTGACGTTAGAGGATCCACAGTACCTGCTCCAGTCACTGAAACCGCCTGCCAACGTGGTGTAATATGGTCTGAAGATAGTCACATTTTGATCGAAACCGGCTACTACCGCTAATAAATATTTATTGCGGTTAAAATTGTTTTAATTTAGTTTTAAAATATCCTGCAAACGCCTAGTTACAGGGCTTCAGGAGCAAGCACGAAGTGAAGAATCTAGGAATATGCTGCAGCCTCTTACTTATCACTTCTGCAGGGCTGTGAAGATATGACTGGACTAACCGTACTGTGCAGTTACGCATTTCAATCATCCCTTCCAGAATTGACAGGAAGAAACTGTACAAAATGGTACAACGGGAAGCACCCCCTAACGTGCACTTCACAGTCGTTTTAAGACTCTAGATGTAGATGATGTAGCTACTTGATTTGTCTACAGTGTAGTGAAAGGCACTACTCGGAAATGTCAGATACTGTAGTTCTAAAGTTGTGGACTCTGATATTGTAAAAAGTGTGTCAAACTCTCCATGACATTGATTAAATATTACATTGAGTATTGAAAACAACATAGACAACTTAAGGCTACTCTTTGCATTGTGTAAGATTGGAAATAAGTAACTACTCAGATATCGATAGTAACAATCTGAGGTGAACTCCCATGTTTAACCGAATTCGATTCTCATCATTGTTGTGAGACGAGATCTGTCTGCGAGAGTAAGATTTCAGTAGTGTTGATCGAAAGCTCGGAGACAGAAGACGTGTCACGCTGCCCTCACGATGGCAGATCTTACCACAGTCAAGGCCCGATTTCATTTATATGGCCAGGACAGATTTAAATGGATTAGCTACGCTTAAGGATGGAATTCTATGTAAAATTCGCAAGCATAACGTTGTTAGTCAGAGTTTACAATAATCCCGTGTTTTGTTTGTCAGTCAATGAAGCCTCCTTACGCTGCAAATAGTAATAATTATTCTGCAAGTCTAATTCATAAATATATTGTGGCTGTCAAATGTTAATGTAACTTTGAAACTGAAACAATTTGTTAATCTGGTACTCATCCATTATTGATACTTATAAGCTCATTGTCAGGCACTCCGCTATTATTAATACTTGTCAAACTAGTATTGGTCATGATGATTTATGAAGATTTTAAATAAAGTTAATTTATGAAATCCGTTCTTACAAGTTATTTAGTAGTTAACAGGACTCAAGCAAACTTCTTTTTATTAACTTCATTCTGAGTAACAATAAGCTTTAGTCGCTGCTGCGAATTTCTGGAGACGACATGGAAAATGGCAGACATCTAAAGAAGTGAGTACAAAACCTAGGGACAAAACAGTGATACTGACACACCACAACATGTCATGTACTCTAATCCAGTAAATTCCGTTTTAGACGCCAGATTCTGTATCAATTTTGAATACTTATTCAAAGAAGCAGTCAGACAGCTTATTCAAATGTTAGCTTTAAGTTTTTCATGCAATGATCTGTTGAGGGCTTAAATGACAGTGAAACTAACATTCATACAACACACACACACACACACACACACACACACACACACACACACACACACAATGCTAAGCAAGTTAGATTCCGATTACCGATAGCTCAAGTTGCTTATCGAGTCCATTTTCTCAGACAAGCATAGGCTTTATTTGTTGAAGGTACGTTACAATACGACAAAGTAATCTGATAAATTCCAAATGGGATGGATGTAGGAAAATTAGAACCCAGTCTCTGTATGGCTTCGAACAAGCAAGTGAACCTAGGGAATGTATTAAATTGGTGCTTAAGTTCGTATCGTTTTTGTTTTGTTACTTGGTATTCCGGTTGCTATGGATCTTTTTATGAAATGTAATTTTTTGTTTGTAGTTCACTGTTGCAATGTGAGTTTAAATATTGTCATTTTGTCATCTGGAGACAGTGTGTGGAGTTAAGGAGCCTAGAAAATGTTGTGCCAAGTGGAGAACTCAGAAAATTTCCGACGTATTCTTCTGTTTGAGTCCAATACAAGGGACAGAGGAGCGGAGGCAGCCCCAAACATTTGCATCGTTATGGGGATAATGCTGCTGCATACAGCACAGTAAGAAAATGATTTTCTCGTTTTAAGAAGGATCGTTTAAACATCAGTGAGACCTTAGAAGTTTGATGAAGATCGCTTAAACGCATTAGTACACAATGTCTCACATCAGTATACTTGAGAGCTAGTAAATTTGCATGCAATGGGGAAGGTTCACAAATCTGGTATATGTGTGCCACATACGTTAAGCCAAAATCACAGAATCAATGGGAGGCGATATCAGAAGCTGCGAAAGTGTATCTCAAACCACTGTTTCAGTTTTTTATAGTAAGAAAATAAGACATGCTGAAATCGAACAGAGAACAGCAGCAATTATTCTACAATAACTACGACAGAAAGCTGGTGTTCCAAAATATAATGAGGTGGCAAAAGTTATGGGATATCGATATGCACATATGCATATGGCGTTAGTATCGCATACACAAAGTATAAAAGGGTAGTGGTTTGGCGGATCTGTAATTTCTACGTAGATGATTCGTATGAAAAGGTTTCCGACGTGATTAAGGCCACATGACAGGTTTTAACAAACTTTGAACACAGAATAGTGGCTGCAGTTAGATGCATGGGACATTTTTTAGGGAATTCAATATTCAGAGATCCACAGCGTCAAGAATATATTAAGAACACCAAACTTAAGGCATTACCTCTCACCAAGGACAATGCAGCGGCCGACGGCCTTTACTTAACGAACGAGAGAGGCAGTGTTTGTGCAGAGCTGACAGTGCTAACAGACAAACAACAATGCATGGCAACCGCAAGAACCAATATGGAGCATATGACGAACATATCTGTTAGGACAGTGTGGCGCAATTTGGAGTTAATGAATTATTGTAGCAGACAGGTGACGGCGTTTGCCTTTGTTAGCAGCACGAAATCCCATGCTGAGCCTCTCCAAGGCTCATGACTATATCGGTTGGATCATAGATGACTGGAAAATTGTGGTCTGGTCAGATGAGTCCAGATTTCGGTTGGTAGTAGCTGATGGTAGAGGTCACATGCGCCACAGACCCCACAGAGACATAGACCCAAGTTTTCAACAAGGCACTGTGCAAGCTGATTGTAGCTGTATAATGCTGTGCACTGTTTACAAGGAATGGCCTGGGACCTTTGGCTCAGCTGAACCAATCATTGACTGGAAATCGTTATGCTTGTCTACTTCGAAACCACTCACAGCCATTCATTGACTGCATTTACCCAAATAACGATCGAATTTTTACAGATGGCAGTTGTTCGCAAATTGTTTGAAGAACATTCTGAACAATTCGAGTGAATTATTTGGCCACCCAAACTGCCCTACAGGAATCCCGTCGAACATTTATGGGATAATCCAAAAGTCAGTTCGTGCACAAAATCTTGCACCAGAAACAATTATGCAGTTATGGATTGTGGCTCAGTATTTCTGCAGGGGCTTCCAACGATTTATTGAGTCTGTGCCAAGAAAAGTTGCTGCACTACACTGGGCAAACGGAGGCGCAACACGATATTAGAAGATATCCCATGACTTTGTCACCTCAGAGTACAGCCACAAGTGAGAAGTCAAATGAAACGGTACATATTTCCAGCATGTTGGAGTAGCTGGGCCCAGCAACTTCTGTTAATCACTACAACGAAACTCCAATCCAAACTTGCTATTTTTAGTTTTTTTCTATTTTTTAATTCACATGATGATTATTTTCGGGCCGAGACCAACCTTCAAAGAATCATAATATAGTCCAAAATGGTATTTCAAAAGATGTGGAAACCACGTCTAAAAGGCACAACGAACAATTAAAATACTTACAGATAACTAGTCATTGAGTGAATAAAAAAAATTAAAAAGTAAAATTTGAATCTCTGCACTTACTTTTCGTTGCACTGAAACTTGCAAAATGATTTAGATAAGATATCTGTATGGTCCGAAAAATGGCAATTGACCCTGAATAGTGTGAAGTTATCCACATGAGTACTAAAAGAAATCAGCTAAGTTTCGATTACGCGATAAGTCACAGAAATCTAAAGGCTGTAAATTCAGCTAAATACTTAGGGATTACAATTACAAATAACATAAACTGGAACGATCACATAGATAATATTGTGGGTAGAGCAAACCAAAGACTGAGATTCATTGGCAGAACAGTTAGAAGGTGCAACAGGTCTACCAAAGAGACTGCTTACACTACGCTTGTCCGCCCTATTCTGGAGTACTGCTGTGCGGTGTGGGATCCACATCAGGTGGGACGACGGATGACATCGAAAAAGTACAAAGAATCTTCTCATGAAGCTTCAATCACCAGCTTTCTCCTCCGATTGTGAAAACATTCTGTTGGCACCCATCTGCATAGGGAGAAATGTTCATCACGATAAAATAAGAGAAATCAGGGCTCCTTTTTCCCGCACACCGTTCCAGAGTGGAACGGTAGAGAGACCGCTTGAAGGAGGTTCATTGAATCCTCTGCCAGGCACTTTATTGTGAATAGCAGAGTAATCACGTAGATGAAGATGTAGATATAGCCCGTACTAGGGGAATGGGGGCATTGTGGCCGGAAGGACAATCAACGTAATGTCCGTCAACCACAACCCAGTGATTCTAGAGGTCGTTGTGGGAGAATGGGTAGCGGTCCCACATGTCCTACAAATGTACAGACTGGGAACAATACCGAGAAACCGTCGCCTTTGATACAGCTAGCGCTCCGCCACCTACTGCCGAAACAGTAGAACAAGCACTACAAGACCTAACAGGAACCATCTTACAGGTAGCATAAGATGCCACTCCCCCACAAAGGGATGGCCCGCCCCCACAAGTACAACTTCCGGAACACCTACTAGTCTAAATCCGTCACAAGAACAGAGTGGCAAAAGGGTAGAAGATTACCAGAAATAAAGCCACCGGGAGGCTGCTCAATCGTCTACAGAAAGAGCTGAAGGTATCGCTCAATGATCACAGAAACCAGCAATGGTAAAACCGCCTCACAGCCCTCAAAGTAGACGATCACACATATGGCAGGCAACCAAACAATTTACGAAGAGACACACTAGGATGCTGCCACTGCAGTCGTTTTTCACTCGTATGTAAATGCAGCTGGTTTTGCAACATTCATGGGCTTTCAGGTTCCATCCAGTTTTTAAAAATTTTCGGCTGTTTACACCTCTCCCAAATCAAGAGAAATAGTGATTGCGTTTATTAAATCAGATACTTGACAGCTATGAAATCTTCACAGGTTATCAGCCGAGTGGCGTCGTCTTCTGGTCGCAACGTTTCAATGGAGAGCGTATTCGTCATCTTCAGCGAAGCGTCGGGATGCTCGCTCTCACTCTCATCTAATACTTTTCCCTCTTTGGGGAAGTGTGTAGGGGAGTTTGTAGCCTTTCGGCTTTTACTCCAATGTGTACTTGTGTGTGTGTTTATTTCAGAATTTTTGGGTATATGCGTAATGTGTTGAATGTTCTG
The DNA here is from genome assembly GCF_023897955.1 of Schistocerca gregaria. NCBI lineage: Eukaryota > Metazoa > Arthropoda > Insecta > Orthoptera > Acrididae > Schistocerca > Schistocerca gregaria. The sequence goes on along the minus strand of NW_026061892.1, from coordinate 85,407 downwards.
TAAGTGTCTGGTACTTGCATGAGGTTGGCGGAATGTATGGTGTTATGGGGGAGTGAGCGGGATTAGGGATTATATATTGGAATTTTCTCTTCGACTTAGTCGTCGAAGATCATCATTGGGCGTTTGTGCTTAATGCGGGATATGTCATATCGACCTAGGGAGTGGATGAGGACGTTTCCCAATCTGGAAGAGCTTTCATAGAGGGCCCTTGCTAGACCTTGGAAACGCTCTCTCAGGAGTGGGATTTCAACAGCGGCGTGCAGATCATCGGTAGGGATTCTGAGGGGTTGACCCAGTGCCCTCCTGAGGACGCGGTTCTGCAGCCTCTGGAGTTTTTCCAGATGCTGGTTCACTGCGTATCCCCAGACAGGGCATACATATTCCATTACTGCCCGCATCAGGTCCTGATAAACATTCACTCCTACAGAGCAGGAAAGGGGATTGGTTGAGTTAAGGACTGGGTGTAGGATGGACATTCTGGTACAGACCTTCCTGTGGACCTCGTCTATGTGGGATTTCCAGGTAAGACCAGAGTCTAAGGCTATGTCAAGTTACTTGGCGGTTCTGCAACAAGGGAATTGGGTTCCATGTAGGTGAAGTTGCAGAGGGGGGGCGGGGGGTGTTGAGAAGGTTCGCACCTTCCCAACCTCCAGGTAGTTAGCATAGCTTGTGTCTTTTCAAAGTTGATGGTGATGCACCAGCGACAGCCCCAAGTTTCTGCGTCATCTAAAACCCTTTGTAGCCCACGGATGACCAGGTCCTAGTTTGCATTTCGTGTGTAGAAGGCTGTGTCATCTGCGTGCTGTGCGATGTGCACCAGGGAGCCCATTGGTGTGTCTGCAGTGTACAGACTGTACCAAACGGGCCCCAGGACCGATTCCTGTGGCACTCCAGCACGAATACGCCTTTTGGTGGAAGTGGTGATTTCTACTTTGACAGAGAAAGTTCTATTCGTGAGATAGCTTTTGATCTACGTAATTATGCTCCTGGGGAACCCTTCTGTGTATAACTTGTAGAGTTGCCCTCTATGCCATACTGAGTCGAAGGCTTTGGCTACGTCTAGTATCACTATCCCAGTGTAACCTCTGTGGTTAAAGCCCTCTGTGGCTGCTTCAACCACCCTCTGTTGTGGGGGAGAGTGGTTCTGCCGGAATCCGAATTGGAAATACGGCAGAAGTTGCTCTCTGGTAACGTGTTCCTGTATGGGTATTAGCATGAGGCGCTCATACATCTTACTGAGAGTTGGCAAAAGGCTAATCGGTCTGTAGTGCTGCAGGAATAGAGGGTCTTTCCCTGGTTTGTGTGTCATGACCACTTCCATTTGTTTCCAGCAAGCTGGGAACGAGTACTATCGTTGAAGCCATTTGCGAGGCGCGTGATCGCCGAGGGTGGAAGATTTTTAACTAAATAATTGGTTACACTGTCGTGTCCTGGTGCCGTTTATGTTGGGAGGGATCTGATTAGTTTTGGCTCGTCTTTAGGGGCGAAAAGTGTTAGTCCTCTGGGTCCTCCTCAGCATTGAGGAAGACAGCCAGTTGACGACGGACTCCTACTTCATGTTCTTCATCCTGGGGTCCTGCCGCTTGAAACTGCTTCTCGAAGGAGTCGGCAGGGGCGTTGGCCTTTTCGGCATGGCTGTAGACCAGACCCTGCTCGCCGTGCAGTGGCGGCATCCTAGCGCGTCGTTTCGTGAATTGCTTGGTTGCTTGCCATAGTGTGTGATCGTCTGCTTTGAGAGCTGTGAGGCGGTTTTGCCATTGCTGGTTTCTGTGCTCATTGAGCGCTACCTTCAGTTCTCTCTGTAGACGATTGAGCAACCTCCTGGTGGCCTGATTTCTGGAGACCTTCCACTCGTTTGCCATTCTGTCCGTATGTCGAATTTGAGCTAGCAAGTGTTCCGGGAGTTGTATTTGCGGGCGCGGCCCGTCCCCTTGCGGTAGGGGGTGGGGGGTGGGTGGCCTCTTCCGCTGCCTGCAAGATGGTACCTGTTAGGTCTTGTAGCAATTGTTCTACTGTTTCGGAGTGCGAGCGATATCAGAGGGGACAGTTTTTCGGTATCGCTCCCAGTCTGTACGTTTGTAAGACGTCTGGTACAGTGGGAGTGCTACCCAATCTCCAACATCGACCTCTAGAATCACTGTATTGTGTGTAGTTCGAGAACATTCTGTTGATTGTCCTTGCGGTCACAAACCCTGTGATCTTCCTAGTGAGTGCTATGTCCAACACGTTGGGCCTACCTCAATTTTTTAGAAAATGTGTGGGTTTCACCAGACTCCATGTTTCGAAGTGGTGGTTCTCCCTCATCTATCTCGTCTTGCGGGGGTCAGTAGATTGCAACAATTGTTAGGCGTCTGGTGGCGGTGGTTACTTCCACAGCCACTGCTTCGATTTTATTGGTAGCTGGGGATCCCTCTTTCTATGTATATGGCCACTCCTCCACCTTGGGTTGGCCTGTCTTTATGGTAGCTAACGTGGCTGTGAACTGTCCCTTTATTCCCAGTTTTAGGAAGGATCCCCCCATCATGCATATGACGATGGAGAACTTCTTCATGAGTTCTCTGAACTCGACCTCTTGCTTAACAATGCCGTCTGCATTGAGGACACACATTGTCAGGCCTTGGATATTTGGTCGTCTGTCCATGATGGTGTTTTGAAATTACTGAATAAGTTGCAGAGGGGAGCGACTGTGGACTGCTGGGCAACGAGGATCTGTGTGCTCTGTCTCTGGACCTCTCTGAATTCCTTCATCATTTCCATGACGAGGTTCATGGTCTGGTCCATAATGCCTAACAATTGATCTGAGGGTGTGGACTGAGTGTGTGGATCCCTAGAACTTCCTCTGCCTTGATGGACCTAGTCATTGTTGTTGTGTCTTTCCCGGCGTTGTTCTTGTGACTGTGTTTGGTGTTGTGGTGATAGGGCTATGTTTTCATGGCTTCTTGAAGGAGAAACCCTGTCTGTGTATGTTGCCCTTGGTGTGTCTCATATTGGTTTTACCCAAGCCATGTCTGTGTCTGTTCAGGGTCGGTTCCACTCCCCAGGCCGCCAGAAGCTTGGGCTGGCGAAAGGGTTTCTTCATCAACACGAAACCGTCTGGGTCCTGCCTGGTTCCCTTCCAGGGCAATTGTTTCATGGTCCCCTCCCAGGGCGACAAAAGGTGCTGTCGGGGGCGCATGTTTTTCAGAGGGTGAAGGAGTGGTTGGGGCAGTGGTGGTGGAGTGTTTCTTACTCTTGGAGTGCTTCTCCTTTTGGTCCTTCCATGCACGCGGCTGTTTGGACAAATTGGACTTGTGTGTGTGTGGGGCGGGGGGGGGGGGGGGGGGATTTTAGGTATTTGGATCGGATGGAGGGCTTGGACGAGGTGGTGGGTTTGATTACCGGCTGCAATGCTGGCGCTACCCCACTGGTGGACCCTGAGGTCTGGACGGTGGCAGCAGAAACCTTCTCATTGGTTCCGCGGCCGGCTTCCAGGACCTGGCCCACAATTTCCCTCACTTTGGGGAGAGCAGAGCCTGGCTCCGTCGCAGCTGGGGTGCTCGAAACAGCTGGCGACGCGGCCCATAGCAAAACGAGACGCGCCTTCTGTCAACAGCGGTAGATCGCTTCGACCCCAAGGCATCACTGGAGCTCAACATCTCGGAAAAACGAAAAGGAACACGACAACTCTGCTGTTGGGCGTCGCCAAACAAAGTATCCTGCCCGACGTAATTGCTTACTGCTGACCTGTATTGAGCTGCCGCCGATGCTTTAATAAAAGCAAAGCTGATGATACACGTGTTTTGTCACCTGTGCAAGCGGGGGCCTATGGATGACAGTGTGTGAGTTAGTGGAACAGATGTTCAACACTTGACTGCCACTCAGTGGCCACATAGTAAATATAAACTACTTGAGTTCCTGCAGCACCTCAACGGTATACATCAAAACATCAAGTTCACCAAGGAGATAGAGAAAAACCGAAGCCTACCCTTCCTGGACATCCTGGTTACTAGAAACGCAGGAGGCATGCTGGGACATCTACATCTCAACACTAGGAGCTGTCACCATAGAGCGTAACGCAGCTCTGTACTTAACACCTTGGTACACAGGGCGAGATCCATTTGCGACAAGAAGAGCTTACCGAGTGAATTACAACATCTAAAGGAAACCTTCAGAAGAAATGGCTACAGCGAGAAACTAATAGGAAGAACTTTGAGGAACAATAAGAAGAGAGGAGGAGAGAGACCAGAAGAGAATGACACAAGAGGTTGTGCATTCATGCCATAGGTTGGACCACTAATGGCGAAGATCACAATAATCCTTAAGTAGCACCAAGTGAAGGCCGTCTTTCATGCAGCAAAGAAAATCAAGGATATTCTTGGATCGACCAAAGACACACTAGGGCTAATGACACCAGGTGTTTATCGAATTGGATGCGAATGTGGAATGAAATACATAGGACAGACGCAACGTTGCATTACACAGCGCCGTACGAAACATATAAGAAACATGCTTCTTGGACAGGTTGGTAAGTCCGCGGTGGCGGAACACAGCGTCAACGAAAATCATACCTTCAAATTTGAAGAAACAAAGAAGCTATGCAGCGCCAGCGTATTTTGGCATTCGGTGGTAAAAGAAGTGGTAGAGACTCGTCTGCACTAAAATTTAATTAATTGAGACAGTCATTACCATCTCAGTACAGCTTGGGATCCTGCAATTAGGAAAGTTTGGCAAGTATGCTCCGGCCCGAAGGGGACCGCGGCCGGCGTTGATATGAACAGACACCGGGAATCGAAGCCTGCATGCGCGTCCCCCGCACCATCGGTGGCGCCAAGCACCCAGTGCGATTCCGCTGGCACATGATTGGTCGGCGGCCGGAATCTGATAGTGGTCCAGTGGCTACAAAAGCGCGCGACAGATAGCATCCCGACCCGCTCACGCTGCGGTGAGGTACGCATAGCTGATTGTCGCTGTTGCTACTCGTGATGTCGGGAAGCGGAAGGGGACGCAAAGCTGCTGCCTTGGCGGAGTTGCTGCTAACGCTAGCAGGAACATCTGGCAAGAAGAAGAGGAAGACTGCAGCGCAGTGCTTTCGCTGCCAAAAGCTTGACCACGTCGCCAAGCACTGCAACGGAGCAGTTGCGTGCTTGAAGTGTGCACAAGCACACGACACACGCGACTGCAAAAAGCAGAAGGACGACCCCTGTACCTGCGCCAACTGAGGCGTCGCACACGCGGCCAACGCCCGTTCCTACAGAAGAAATTGGCGCGGACCGGAGAAGAAGACACAGAAGCAAGTGACCACCACACACGATGAGGTGGTCACTTGTATGGAAGACGTCGTCACCAGGCCCCTTAACGACGCCGTTCAGGAAGCCATGTCCGCCTTCAAATCTGCCATGGCGGAAGAGAGGGCGGCCATGCTGGCGGAACTGGGCGAGGTTCGGCGTCAGATTGCTGTGCTGACGCAGGAGCTTCGCTGAGCCAAAGAAGTTTCCGCCACGACTTCTCCACATGAGAAGGAGTTCGCGACGGTGGCCACGCAGACCGACGAGCCTGCCGAAGGGGAGGCGACACAGCACAAGAAGGACACCGAAGCAGCAGCGCAAGAAGAAGAGTGGGAAGAAGTCCCATTCCTCCCGCTTCCAGACATGTACAGCGCAAGCGCTGTAACGAAGAAGATCGCTGGCTCGCTTCGCGATGGCACATACCCCCACCAGACAACCCTTATCGTTTCGTTCCACCTAACCATCCTAAACCTCCACTCCCACATCACCCACTTGGGTATCCAGAAGGCCTTATTGGCCTTTCTAGGGAGGAATTCAATCTGATTGATTCCTACCCTATCTTCACAGAGTTGCAAATGCGCTGTATCATCATCTCTCTGGTCAACGCAGAATATGTAAAAGCAGGAATCATTATGCACGGCACCCCAACCGAGGAAGAGCCCTCAGCAACAAGCAAGAAGAAGAAGAAGAAAAATCGTCATATCGACAAGCTCAAGAAATAGGTCATCGGCACTCCTTGCCAGTCCAGATACAATCCAACACTACAGACAGAAGATTCTACAAGATTCCCAGGGGAGTAAAGGCCAACAGGCCACAAACTTCCACCCGAATCTCCTCACAGCGAGGAAGTCATAATAGAAGCAGCAGCAGCATCCCGACACTCGCTGAGTAGCAGTCAAGGGGTGAGCACCGCTCCTTTTACTCGCGCACTGTCAGCCATAGGCCCCCGCTTGTATGGGTGACACTCCAGGAGTATCTTTGGCTTTGCTTTTATAAAAGGATCGGCGGGAACTCAGTTGAGGTCTGCAGTAAGGAATTATGGCGGGCAGGATATTCTTTAGGCGACGCCCGACAGCAGAATTGTCGTGTTTCTTTTCGAATTGCGGGATGTCGAGCTCCAGTGGTGCCTTGGGGTCGAAGCGGTCCACCGCTATCATCGACAAAGGGCGCGTCTTTTGTTGCCGCGTGCCGCGTCTCCGGCAATCTCGAGCACTTCGGCTGCCGCAGAGCAAGGCTCTGCCCCCCCCCCCCCCCCCCCCCCAAGGTTAGGGAAAATGTAGGCCAGGACCTGGAAGCCGGCCGCGGAACCGCAGAGAAGGATTCCGCCGCCGCCGATCAGACCTCCGCGTCCACCAGGATAATAGGTCCAGCAATGCCGCTGGGCCACTTAACGGTGTCAACGAAGGCTGTAACTGGCACCCCCTTCGCAGCAACCCCACTTTCCGCTCACGACATGGCGAGGAATACACCAAATAACGCAGTTATACACAGTACGCCGACAACAAAATACATCGTCAGTACTTGCGATCCCGCCCTTCCTCCCCTACCTCCGATCCTGCTTGCCAACGGCCAAGACAAACTCTCCGAATTCATAGAGTCCCTCAATAAAGGCAAGCAGAAGTCCCGTCTGCCGATCTAAATCTTCCCAAAACCCACCGCCTCAACCCAGCCCTCAACCCGAACCAAATTCCTAAAATCGCCCCCCCCCCCCCTGCCACAAATTCACTTCCACAAAACAGCGGCGTGCAAGGAAAGACCGGAAGGATAGGCACTCAAAGTCAAAGAGTAAGAAAATGTCCACCACCTCTACCCCAACCACTCCCACACCCTCTGAGGAGCCTGCGCCCCTGACAGCACCTGTTGTCGTCCTGGGAGGGGACCAAAAAACAATGGCACTGGAAGGGAACCGCGTAACTGGGCAGAATTCGGATGGTTTCGTGCTGGCGAGCAAAACCTTTCCCCAGTCAAGGCTTGCGCCGGCCCGGGGAGTGGAACCCACCCCAAACAGATTTCAGGCGGTGGCTGATGAGCCAGAGACAACACAAAATAACACAACAGAAACACACACACAGAATCAAGTCACCCACCACCTCCCCCCAATTGTCGTTGAGTTTTCTCAGAACTATGAAGACCTCTTCGAGCTGTTGAAAGCAAAAAATTGGGGAAGGCAGTTTCCAGGCAAAACCTGTCGGTGGAGACAAAATAAAAATCACAGTACATACACTTGAAAATTACACTACAGTCAATACACTTTTAAATAACAAACCCCACTACACGTTCCCCACAACAAAAACACGAAACAAAAATTAGTGATAACAGACCTCCCAAGTCAAAACAGACTTGACTGCCGAGGGGTACGTCGTCAATGCGGTCCAGCAGATGAGCAACATTAACAGCAAGTGGCCACTATACCAGGTCACACTCATGGACATCCCCCCAAACAAAAGGGAGATAAAAATGGTCCTGGCTGTGCCTGTCACCACTGAACCGCTGCACCATAAAAACAAGACAGTGCAGTGCTTCAGGTGTCAGGGCCTAAACTATACTCCTGGAAATTGAAATAAGAACACCGTGAATTCATTGTCCCAGGAAGGGGAAACTTTATTGACACATTCCTGGGGTCAGATACATCACATGATCACACTGACAGAACCACAGGCACATAGACACAGGCAACAGAGCATGCACAATGTCGGCACTAGTACAGTGTACATCCACCTTTCGCAGCAATGCAGGCTGGTTTCTCCCATGGAGACGATCGTAGAGATGCTGGATGTAGTCCTGTGGAACGGCTTGCCATGCCATTTCCACCTGGCGCCTCAGTTGGACCAGCGTTCGTGCTGGACGTGCAGACCGCGTGAGACGACGCTTCATCCAGTCCCAAACATGCTCAATGGGGGACAGATCCGGAGATCTTGCTGGCCAGGGTAGTTGACTTACACCTTCTAGAGCACGTTGGGTGGCACGGGATACATGCGGACGTGCATTGTCCTGTTGGAACAGCAAGTTCCCTTGCCGGTCTAGGAATGGTAGAACGATGGGTTCGATGACGGTTTGGATGTACCGTTCACTATTCAGTGTCCCCTCGACGATCACCAGAGGTGTACGGCCAGTGTAGGAGATCGCTCCCCACACCATGATGCCAAGTGTTGGCCCTGTGTGCCTCAGTTGTATGCAGTCCTGATTGTGGCGCTCACCTGCATGGCGCCAAACACGCATAAGACCATCATTGGCACCAAGGCAGAAGCGACTCTCATCGCTGAAGACGACACGTCTCCATTCGTCCCTCCATTCACGCCTGTCGCGACACGACTGGAGGCGGGCTGCACGATGTTGGGGCGTGAGCGGAAGACGGCCTAACGGTGTGCGGGACCGTAGCCCAGCTTCATGGAGACGGTTGCGAATGGTCCTCGCCGATACCCCAGGAGCAACAGTGTCCCTAATTTGCTGGGAAGTGGCGGTGCGGTCCCCTACAGCACTGCGTAGGATCCTATGGTCTTGGCGTGCATCCGTGCGTCGCTGCGGTCCGGTCCCAGGTCGACGGGCACGTGCACCTTCCGCCGACCACTGGCGACAACACCGATGTACTGTGGAGACTTCACGCCCCACGTGTTGAGCAATTCGGCGGTACGTCCACCCAGCCTCCCGCATGCCCACTATACGCCCTCGCTCAAAGTACGTCAACTGCACATACGGTTCACGTCCACGCTGTCGCGGCATGCTACCAGTATTAAAGACTGCGATGGAGCTCCGTATGCCACGGCAAACTGGCTGACACTGACGACGGCGGTGCACAAGTGCTGCGCAGCTAGCGCCATTCGACGGCCAACACCGCGGTTCCTGGTGTGTCCACTGTGCCGTGCGTGTGATCATTGCTTGTACAGCCCTTTTGCAGTGTCCGGAGCAAGTTTGGTGGGTCTGACACACCGGTGTCAATGTGTTCTTTTTTCCATTTCCAGGAGTCTATATTGCCGCCTATTGGACCATGCCAATAAGATGCAGGAAGTGCGCCGAGACCCACGACACAAGAACATGCACACCACAACACATGGACCCACAAATAAGGTGCGCACTGTGCGGCAAAAACTGCACAGCGGGTTACCAAGGTTGAGAGGTCCACAAAAGACCCACACAGCAGGCAAAGGGCGCAAAGGCTGGCCCCCACACACGCAAACAAAACACCACGAACCCATCCAGACACACAACAAATAGAGAACCCCCCCCCCCCCACCATGGATCAGTTGTTAGGTGTAATGGTGCAGACCATGAACCTCGTCATGGAAATGAAGGAATTCAGGAAAGCCCAGAAACAGAACACACAGACCCTCGTTGCCCTTCAGGCAACAGTTCATCAGTCGCTCCCCTCTGTGACTTCCTCAGTAGTATCAAAACCCCATCATGAATAGACGACCAAATATCCAAGGCCTGACAATATGTGTCTTTAACTCAGGCGGCATTGTCAATCAAGAGGTCGAGTTCAGAGAACTCACGAAGGAGTTCTCCATCGACATATGCATGATGGGGGAAACCCACTTAAAACCGGGAATAAAAGCAACAGTTCCCAACTATGTTAGCTACCTTAAGGACAGGCCAACCCAAGGCGGAGTATTGGCCATATATATAAAAAGAGGGATCCCCCATCACCAAGTATTCTTACCAGCTACCAACAAAATCGAAGCAATGGCGGTGGAAGTAACCACTGCCAATGGACCCCTAACAATTGTTGCAATTTACCGACCCCCACAAGACCAGATAGATGAGGGAGGCATAGCTGCTCTAGGGCAAATTGAAGGCAAACTCATAATAGGTGGCGACTTCAATGGCAAACACCATGATTGGAATTCTAGAGTAACCTCCAGAGAAGGCGCCAAACTGCAACAACTAGCGCGCACCTACCACTTCGAAACATGGGGTCCAGTCGAACCCACACATTTTCCAAAAAATGGAGGTAGGCCCGACGTGTTAGACATAGCACTCACAAGGAGGATCGCAAGGTTTGTGGCCGCAAGGACAATCAACAGTATGTCCACCGACCACAACCCAGTGATTCTGGAGGTCGATGTGAGAGAATGGGTAGCACTCCCACAGTACCAGACGTCGTACAAACGTACAGACTGGGAGCAATACCAAGAAACTGTCGCCTCTGATAACGCTCGTGCTCCACAACCTACTGCCGAAACAGTAGAACAAGACCTAACAGGCACCACCTTGCAGGCAGCGGAAGAAGCCACCCCTCCACAAAGGGATGGCTCACCACCGCAAATACAACTCCCGGAACACTGGCTAGCTCAAATTCGACAGAGTGGCAAAAGAGTGGAAGATTACCAGAAATCAGGCCACCAGGAGGCTGCTCAATCGTCTACAGAGAGAACTGAAGGTAGCGCTCAATGAGCACAGAAACCAGCAATGGCAAACCCGCCTCACAGCTGTCAAAGTAAACGATCATACACTATGGCAAGAGTTCACAAAAAGACGCGCTAGGATACCGCCACTGCACGGCGAGCGGGGACTGATCTACAGCCATGCTGGGAAGGCCAACGCCCTCGCCGTCTCCTTCCAGAGGCAGTTTCAAGTGGCAGAACCCCAGGATGAAGAGCAAGAAGAGGTAGTCAGTCGTCAACTGGCTGTCTTCCTCAATGCCGAGGAGGACCCAGAGCACGAACCTATACTTTTGGCCCCCAAGGATGTGGCAAGACTAATTAGATCCCTCTCTACAGAAAAGGCACCTTGACATGACAGTGTCACCAATCAGTTAGTCAAAATTCTCACACCCACAGCGAACACACACCTCGCGAACGTACTTAACGAGATTACACGAACCCGCGAGTTCCCAGCTTGCTGGAAACATGCGGAAGTGGTCTCGACACGCAGCACTACAGGCTGATTAGCCTCTTGCAAACTCTCAACAAGATGTCTGAGCGCCTCCTGCTAAGACCCATACAAGAACATATTACCAGAGAACAAATTTTGCTGGATTTCCAATTCGGGTTCCGGCATAACCACTCTGCCCCACAACAGGTCATGAGAATGGTTGAAGCAGCCACAGAGGGCTTCAACCACAGAGGCTATTGTGGGATAGTGCTACTAGACGTAGCCAAAGCATTTGACTCAGTATTGCATAGAGGGCTACTATACAAGTTGTACACACAAGGGTTTCCCGGGAGTATAGTTCAGCTGATCAAAAGCTATCTCACGAGTAGAACTTTCTCTGTGAAAGTAGAAACCACCACCTCCACCAAAAGGCGTATATGTGCTGGGGGGCCCGTCTTGTACAGCCTGTACACTTCGGACACCCCAACAGCCCCCGTGGTGCACACTGCACAGTACACGGACGACACAGCCTTCTACACGAGAAATGCGAACTAGGACCTGGTCATCCATAGGCTAAAAAGGGCTTTAGACGACACAGAAACCTGGGCCCGTCGCTGGCGCATTACCATCACCTCTCAAAATGTGCAGGCTATGCTGATTACCCGCAGGTTCGGAAGGCGCGAACTTCCTCAACGACCCCCCCTCCACCTTCACCTAAATGGAACCCAACTCCCCTGGCGCAGAACCGCCAAGTACCTTGGCGTAACCTTGGACTCTCGTCTTATGTGGAAACCCCACATAGACAAGGTCCACAGGAAGGTCTGCGCCAGCTCCCTTCCCAGTCCAGCAGGAGTAAATGTGTACCAGGCCCTGATCCAGCCAGTAATGGAATGTGTGTGCCCTGTCTGAGGATACGCGGCAAAGCAGCACCTAGACAGTCTCCAGAGCCTGCAGAACCGTGCTCTCAGGAGGGCATTGCATTCACCTCTTGGAGTCCCCCCATAGATGATCTGCACGCCGCAACCAAAATCCCACTCCTGAGAGAGCGTTTCCAAGATCTGGCAAGGGCCTTCTATGAGGGTTCTTCCAGATCAAGAAACGCCCTCCTCCACTCCCTAGGTCGGTAAGACATGTCCCGCGACAAGCACAAGGGCCTCATGACCATCTTCGACGATTAAGTCGAAGAGAAAATCCCAATATCCAATCCCTAATCCTGCTCCTTCTCACATAACACCAAACATCTCGCCAACCTCAGGCAAATACCAGACACAAACAGAACAGTCATCACATTTCACAGACACCAAAAAACTAGAGATATAATCACACACACACGTACACAGGGGAGTAATAGCCGAAAGGCCACAAACTCCCCCTCACACAGATGAGAGCAGCAGCATCCCGACAGTCGCTGAGTAGCAGTCATGCATGGAGCATCTGTTGCGCTCACGTCAACCATAGGCCCTCGTTTGCATGGGTGTATAACCAGGAGTGTTTTTCGTCTTTATTTTTATTAAAACATTGATGGGCACTCGCACCAAGGTCTCACAGCTTCGCAAAACGTCACTTGAGAAGTTTTGCATGGCGTGTCTTTTCGTCGAGGTGGTATGTCGAGCTCGGGTGGTGCCTTGGGGTAGCAGAGGTCTCTTTCTGCTGACGACACAAGGCACGTTTTCTTGTTGCTGCGGGCCGCGCCGGCAGCCGTTTCGAGCATTTTGGCTGCCGCAGAGCTAGGCTCTGCCCCCCCCCCCCCCCCCTCCAAGAACAGGAATAAAATAGGCCAAGACCTGGAAGCACGCTGTGGAACCAAAGAAAGGTTTTCCGCCACCTCTGTGCAGAATTCCGCGTCTGCGATCATTCTGTTATGACTAGCAATGCAACTGGGAAACCCAGTTGTGGCAACAAAAGTTGTAACTCGAAGTCCCTTGGTAGCAATCCCCCTGTCCTATCTGGACATGGCAACATGTACACAGAAGGAAAACACATGTAGAACACAAACGAACAACTACATTGTCAGTATTTGCGATCCCCGCCCTCCTGCTCCTGCTTTCCAACGCCCAAAATCGTCTCTCTGAACACATCCTCGATCTAAATGGCAAGCAGAAGTCCCGTCAACCGACCAAAATCCTTCCCAAATCCACAACTGCTACCCAACCCCCTACTCATTCTCAGTTCTCCTCAGATCGCCCCCACTCAAGAGCACGTCCACGAATCAGCGGCGTGCAAAGAATAGGAAAGACAAACATAAAAAGAGCAGGAATCCCACACAAACCAAAATCGCCCCCCCCCTTCCCCTGAGAAGCCCACGGTTCCTGAGCCACCGACAGCACCCGTCTTTCGCCAACCGAGACTTCCACCTGCTTGGGGAGTGGAACCCAGCCCACACAAGTTTCAGGCTGTGGCGGATGTATCAGACGAAACAGACGAAACAACAGCACAGAATCAAACATAATACACCTCCCACTGATCATCACAGAGTTTCCCAACAACTACGAGGAACTCCATGACTTGATCAAAACACAACTCAAAGGGGACAACTTCACAGCAAAACCAACAGGGGGGGGGGGGACAAAATAAATATCACTTTACACAACATAGAAAAGTACATAAGTACATCATTAAAAAGGCCCTTACAGACAAAAATATACCACATTACGCGTTCCCCACCACCAAGACAAGGAACAAAAATATTGTCATAAGGAACCTTCCCCAGATGGCTCTCGGCCCAGGCAGTCAAGACAGAATTAACTGCACAGGGATTTGTTGTCGAAACCGTCGAGCAGATGGGCAAAATGGGGCAGAGAGTAAGTGGCCATTATTCCAAGTCACTCTGTCCGACATACCACTGAACAGGCGCGAGATAAAAGCTGTTCTGGCAGTCCCTGTCCCACAGAGCTGCTCTGCTGCAAGAACAAGGTGGTGCAATGCTTCAAGTGTCAGGGACTGGATCACATTGATGCCCACTGCCAGATGCCTTTGTGCTGTAGAAAATGCGCTGAACCGCACGACACGAAGACTTGCACAATAAAACACATGGACCAACAGATCAGGTGTGTGCTGTGTGGGAAAAACCACATGGCCTAGTACCAAGGCTGCGAGGTCCACAAAAAACACACACGAAGGCCGTGCCCCACACACGAAAACAAGACACTGTCACCCCATCAAACCACACAGAGAGACAAAACAGGACAACACACACAGACAAGTGGTGGATTCGCGCTAGTTGTTGCAATTTGGCGCCTGCTCTGTAGGTTACTCTAGAATTCCAATCAGGGTGTTTGGGATTGAAGTCGCCACCTATTATGAGTTTACCTTCAATTTTCCCTAGAGCAGCTATGTCTCCCTCCTCTATCTCATCTTGTGGGGGTCGGTAGATTGCAACAATTGTTAGGGGTCTGGTTTCAGTGGTTACTTCCACAGCCATTGATTCGATTTTATTGGTAGCTGGTAAGAATACCTGGTGGTGGGGGATCCCTCTTTTTATGTATATGGCCACTACTCCACCTTGGGTTGGCCTGTAGTTGGGAACTGCCGCTTTTATTCCCAGTTTTAGGTTGGTTTCCCCCATAATGCATAGGTCGATGGAGAATTTCTTCATGAGTTCTCTGAACTCGACCTCTCGCTTAACAATGCCGTCTGCGTTAAGGACGCACATTGTCAGGCCTTGGATATTTGGTCGTCTATCCATGTTGGGGTTTTGTAACTACTGAGAAAATCACAGAGGGGAGTGGCTGCTCGACTTTTGCCTGAAGGGCAACGAGGATCTGAGTATTCTGCTTTTGAGCCTCTCTGAATTCCTTCATCATTTCCGTGACGAGGTCCATGGTCTGGACCATAATGCCTAACAATTGATCTGAGGATGTGGACTGAGTTTGGGGTTCCCTAGAGGTTCCTCTGTCTTGCTGGACCTGGTCATTGTTGTGTTTTTCCCAGTGTCGTTCTTGCGTGTGTTTCTGGTGTTGTGGTGACAGGGCTTGTGTCGATTTCTCGACGTTTTCGTGGCTCTTTGGTGGAAAGACCACTTGTGCATATGTTGGCCTTGGAATGTCAGGCATTGGTTTTACCCAAGTCTTGTCTGTGTGTGTTGTCCTGTTTTGTCTCTCTGTGTGGTTTGATGGGGTGGCAGTATCTTGTCTTCTGCGTGTGTTTTTTGTGGACGTCGCAGCCTTGGTACTAGGCCATGTGGTTTTTCCCACACAGTGCACACCTGATCTGTAGGTCCATGTGTTTTGTTGTGCAAATCCTGGTGTCGTGGGGTTCAGCGCATTTTCTACAGCACAATGGCATCTGGCAGTGGGCATCAATGTGATCCAGTCCCTGACACTTGAAGCATTGCACCACCTTGTTCTTGTAGCAGAGCAGCTCTGTGGTGACAGGGACTGCCAGAACAGCTTTTATCTCGCGCCTGTTCAGTGGTATGTCGGACTGGGAATAAAAGCGGCAGTTCCCAACTACGTTAGCTACCATTAAGACAGGCCAACCCAAGGTGGAGGAGTGGCCATATACATAAAAAGAGGGATTTCCCACAACCAGGTATTCTTACCAGCTACCAATAAAATCGAATCAGTGGCCGTGGAAGGAACCACTGCCACCGACCCCCACAAGACGAGATAGACGAACGAAACATAGCTACTCTAGGGCAAATTGAAGACAAACTCATATTAGGGAGGGGGGGGGGGGGGCGGCTTCAATGCCAAACACCCCGATTGAAACTCTAGAGTAACCTCCAGAACAGGCGCCAAACTGCAACGACTAGCACGTGACCACACATTTTCAAAAAAATTGAGGTAGGCCCGACATGTTAGACAGAAAATTATTTTGAACAATTAGTTCATGAGCCCACTCGAAGCGTAAATGGTTGCGAAAGCATACTTGACCTTTTAGCAACAAATAATCCTGGACAAATAGTGTTGTGACGAATACAGGGATTAGCAACCACAAGGCAGTTGGCGCTAGGGTGAATACCGTAACACCTACAACCAACAAAAAGCACCGCAAAGTATATCTATTTAAAAAAGCTGAAAAAAATGCTCTTAAAGCCTTTTTAAGAGACAGTCTTCACTCCTTCCGGTCTGATCATGTAAGTGTAGACAAGTTGTGGAAATTTTTTCAAAGAGATAGCATCAACAGCAATTGAGAGATATATACCATATAAATTAATAAGTGATGGTACTGATCCCACATGGTACACAAAACAGGTCAGATCGTTGTTGCAGAAGCAACGAAAAAAGCAGGCCAAATTTAAAAGAACGCAAAATCCTCAGGATTGGCTAAGTTTTACAGAAGTTCGCAATATAGCGCGTACTTCAATGCGAGATGCTTTTAATAATTTCCACAACGAAATTCTGTCTCGAAATCTGGCAGAAAACCCAAAGAGATTCTGATCATACATAAAGCATTCCAGTGGCAAGGCACAATCAATACCTTCAATGCGTGATAACAACGGTGAAGTCAGTGCCACTAGAGCAGAGTTATTAAACTCTGTTTTCCGAAACTCCTTCGCCAAAGAAGACGAAATAAATATTCCTGAATTCCAATCAAGAACAACTGCTAAGATGAGAAACATATAAGTAGATATCCTCGGTGTAACAAAGCAGCTTAAATCACTTAATAAAGGCAAGGCCTCCGGTCCAGATTGTATACCAGTGAGGTTCCTTTCAGAGGATGCTGATCAAATAGATCCACATTTAGAAATTATACAGGGTGTTACAAAAAGGTACGGCGAAACTTTCAGGAAAAATTCCTCACACACACACAAAGAAAGAAAATATGATATTTGGACATGTGTCCGGAAAAGCTTACTTTCCATGTTTGAGCTCATTTTATTACTTCTCTTAATATCACATTAATCATGGAATGGAAACACACAGCAACAGAACGTACAAGCGTGACTTCAAACACTTTGTTACAGGAAATATTCAAAATGTCCTCCGTTAGCGAGGATACATGCATCCATCCTCCGTCGCATAGAATCCCTGATGCGCTGATGCAGCCCTGGAGAATGGCGTATTGTATCACAGCCGTCCACAATACGAGCACGAAGAGTCTCTACATTTGGTACTGGGGTTGCGTAGACAAGAGCTTTCAAATGCCCCAATAAATGAAAGTCAAGAGGGTTGAGGTTAGGAGAGCGTGGAGGCCATGGAATTGGTCCGCCTCTACCAGTCCTTCAGTCACCGAATCTGTTTTTGAGAAGCATACGAACACTTCGACTGAACTGTGCAGGAGCAACATGAACCACATGTTGTGTCGTACTTGTAAAGGCACATGTTCTAGCAGCACAGGTAGAGTATTCCGTATGAAATCATGATAACGTGCTCCATTGAGCGTAGGTGGAAGAACATGGGGTCCAATCAAGACATCACCAACAATGCCTGCCCAAACGTTCACAGAAAATCTGTGTTGATGACGTGATTGCACAATTGTGTGCGGATTCTCGTCAGCCCACACATGTTGATTGTGAAAATTTACAATTTGATCACGTTGGAATGAAGCCTCATCTGTAAAGGGAACATTTGCACTGAAATGAGGATTGACACATTGTTGGATGAACCATTCGCAGAAGTGTACCTGTGGAGGCCAATCAGCTGCTGATAGTGCCTGCACACGCTGTACATGGTACGGAAACAACTGGTTCTCCCATAGCACTCTCCATACAGTGACGTGGTCAATGTTACCTTGTACAGCAGCAACTTCTCTGACGCTGACATTAGAGTTATCGTCAACTGCACGACGAATTGCCTCGTCCATTGCTGGGGTCCTCGTCGTTCTAGGTCTTCCCCAGTCGCGAGTCATAGGCTGGAATGTTCCGTGCTCCCTAAGACGCCGATCAATTGCTTCGCACATCTTCCTGTCGGGACTCCTTCGTTCTGGAAATCTGTCACGATACAAATGTACCGCGCCACGGCTATTGCCCCGTGCTAATCCATACATCAAATGGGCATCTGCCAACTTCGCATTTGTAAACATTGCACTGACTGCAAAACCACGTTCGTGGTGAACACTAACCTGTTGATGCTACGTACTGATGTGGTTGATGCTAGCTAGTACTGTAGATCAATGAGTCACATGTCAACACAAGCACCGAAGTCACCATTACCTTCCTTCAATTGAGCCAACTGGCGGTGAATCGAGGAAGTACAGTACAGTACGAAACTAAAATGAACTCTAACATGGAAATTAAGCGTTTCTGGACACATGTCCACATAACCTCTTTTCTTTATTTGTGTGTGCTGAATGTTTTCTGAAAGTTTGGCCATACCTTTTTGTAACACCCTGAATACAACCACTTGTTCACAGAAAAATACGTACCGAAAGACTGGAAAATTGCTCAAGTCACACCAATACCCAAAAAGGGAAGTAGGAGTAATCCAGTGAATTACAGGCTATATAACTAACGTCGATTTGCAGTAGGGTTTTAGAACATATACTGTATTCAAACATTACGAAGTACCTCGAAGAAAACGATTTACTGACATATTGTCAGCACGGATTCAGAAAATATCGTTCTTGTGAAACACAACTAGCTCTTTATACTCATGAAGTAATAAGTTCTAACGGCAGGGGATGTCAAATTGATTCCATATTTTTAGATTTCCAGAAGGTTTTCGACACCATTCCTCACAAGCCTCTTCTAATCAAATTGCGTGCATGCGGAGTATCGCCTCAGTTGTGCGACTGGATTCGTGATTTCCTGTCAGATAGGTCACAGTTCATAGTAATAGACGGAAAGTCATCGAGTAAAACTGTAGTGATACTGGCGTTCCCCAAGGAAGTGTTATAGGCCCTCAATTGTTCCTGATCTATATTAACGAAATAGGAGACAATCTGAGTAGCTCTCTTAGATTGTTTGCAGATGATTCTGTCATTAACCGCTTTGTAAAGTCAACAGATGATCAAAACGACTTGGAAAATGATTTAGATAAGATATCTGTATGGTGCGAAAAGTGGCAATTGACCCTGAATAAAGAAAAGTACGAAGTTATTCACATGAGTACTAAAAGAAATCAGCTAAATGTCGATTACGCGATAAGTCACACAAATCTTAGGGCTGTAAATTCAGCTAAATACTCAGGGATTACAATTACAAATAACATAAACTGGAACGATCACATAGATAATATTGTGGGTAGAGCAAACCAAAGACTGCGATTCATTGGCAGAACAGTTAGAAGGTGCAACAGGTCTACCAAAGAGACTGCTTACACTACAATTGTCCGCCCTATTCTGAAGTACTGCTGTGCGGTTGTGGGATCCGCATCAGGTGGGACTGACTGATGACATCGAAAAAGTACAAAGGAGGGCAGCTCGTTTTGTGTTATCGCGAAATAGGGGAGATAATGTCTCAGACATGATTTGTGAACAGGAGTGGTAATCATTAAAACAAAGGCGGTTTTCCTTGTGACGGGATCTTCTCATGAAATTTCAATCACCAGTTTTCTCCTCCGATTGCGAAAACATTGTTAGCATCCACCTGCATAGGGAGAAATGATCATCACGATAAAATAAGAGAAATCAGGGCTTGCAAGGAAAAATTTAAGTGCTCGTTTTTTCTGCGTGCCGTTCGAGAGTGGAACAGTAGAGAGACAGCATGAAGGCGGTTCATTGAATCCTCTGCGAGGCACTTTATTGTGAATAGCAGAGTAATCACGTAGATGTAGATGTAGATATAGCCCTTACTAGGAGGATCGCGGGCTTTGTGGCCGCAAGGACAATCAGCAGAATGCCCTCCAACCACAACCCAGTGATTTAGAGGTCGTTGTGGGACAATGGGTAGCGCTCCCACAGTGCCAGATGTCCTACAAATGTACAGACTGGGAGCAATACCGAGAAACCGTCGCCTCTGATACAACTCGCGCTCCTCCACCTACTGCCGAAACAGTAGAACAAGCACTACAAGACCTAACAGGAACCATCTTACAGGCAGCAGAAGATGCCACTCCCCCACAAAGGGATGGCCCGCCGCCACAAGTACAACTTCCGGAACACCTACTAGTCTAAATCCGTCACAAGAACAGAGTGGCAAAAGAGTGGAAGATTATCAGAAATAAAGCCACCAGGAGGCTGCTCAATCGTCTACAGAGAGAGCTGAAGGTATCGCTCAATGATCACAGAAACCAGCAATGGCAAAACCACCTCACAGCCCTCAAAGTAGACGATCACACACTGTGGTAGGCAAACCAAACAATTTATGAAGAGACACACTAGGATGCTGCCACTGCACGGTGAGAGGGGTCTGGCTTACAGCCATGCTGAACAGGCAAACGCCCTAGCCGATACCTTCGAGAAGCAGTTTCAAGTGGTTGGACCCCAGGATGATGAACATGAAGAAACAGTCTGTCCTCAACTGGCTATCTTACTCAATGCTGAGGAGGACCCAGAGCACTAATCCACACTTTTCTCCCCCAAAGACGCGGCAAAAGTAATGAAATCCGTCCCTACAAAAAAGGCGCCAGGACACGACAGTGTCACCAACCAACTAGTTTAAAACCTCCCGTCCTTGGCCATCGAACACCTCTCGAAAGTCTTCAATGAGATTACTCGTACCCACGAGTTCCCAGCGTAATGGAAACACGAGGAAGTGGTCGTGATACACAAACCAGGGAAAGACCCTTCATTCCCGCAGCGCTACAGACTGATTAGCCTCTTGCCAACTCTCAGCAAGATCTATGAGCCTCTCCTGCTTATTCCCATACGAGACCACATCACCAACGAGCGACTTTTCCCGGATTTTCAATTCGGATTCCAACAGAGGCACTCCGCCCCACAACAGATCATGAGGCTAATGGAAGCAGTCACAGAGGGCTTTAACCACAGAGGCTACTGAGGGTTAGTGCTACTTGATGTAGCCAAACCCTTCATCTCAGTATGGCGTGAAGGGCTACAGCACAAGTTATACACACAAGAGTTCCCAGGGAGAATAGTCTGTTTAATCCAAAGCTATCGCACGAATAGAACCTTCTCTGTCAAGGTAGAAACAGCCACCTCCACCAAAAGGGGTATTCGTGCTGGGATGCCACAGGGATCGGTCCTGGGGCCTGTTTTGTACAGTCTGTACACTGCGGACACTCCAGCGGCCCCCCTGGTGCACACTGCACAGTACACTGACGATACCGCCTTTTACATTCGTAATGTGAATAAGTACCTGGTCATTCGTAGGCTACAAATGGTTTTAGATAACACAGAAACCTGGGCCCATCGCTGGCACATGACCATCAACTTTGAAAAGACACAGGCTATGCTGATCACCCAGAGACACAGGAGATGTGGACTCTCTCAAGCCTCCCCCCCCCCCAACCCGCCACTTCACCTTGAGCTACATGGATCCCGACTGCCCTGGCATAGATCCGCCAAGTATCTCAGCGTAACCTTGGACTCGAGACTAACGTGGAAAACCCATATAGATGAGATCCACAGGAAGGTCTGCACCAGAATGTCCATCCTATACCCAGTCCTCAACGCAACCAGCTCTCTTCCCTCCTTTGTAGGACTAAATGTCTATCAGACTCTCATAAGGCCAGTAATAGAGTATGCTGCCCTGTCTGGGGATACACAGCAAAGCAGAACCTGGACAAACTCCAGAGGCTGCAGTACCGCGCCCTCAGGAGGTCACTGCACCTACCTATGGGATTCCCCACAGACGACCTGCACGCCGCTGCCAAATTCCCTCTCCTCAAAGAAAGATTCCAGCATCTGGAAAGGGCTTTCTACGAGAGCTCCACTCCTTAGGTCGGTATGACATGTCCCACGATAAGCACAAACGTCCCATGACGATCTTCGATGATTAAGTAGATGAGAAAAATCTCCAAAGCCTAATACCAATCCTTAATCCTTAAAGTACCAAACATCTCATAAACCTCAGGCAAGTACTAGACACCACCAGTACACCAACACAACACACAGACAGCAAAAACAGTCAAAGACAATCACACACTCACAACACACATTGTGTAGTAAAAGCCAGCAGGCTACCAACTCCTCTACGCACTTCCCCAAGGAGGGGAAAGTAAAAGCTGGAGAGAGAGAGCATCCTGACACTTCGCCTTAAGATGATGGATATGCAGTCCATTGAAACATTGCGACTAGAAGACGACACCACTCGGCTGATAACCCGTAGATTAGATTAATACTTGTTCCATAGATCATGAATACAGCACTTCGTAATGATGTGGAACGTGTCAAGTTAATGAAAGATGTGTGTACAAGATATTACATTACGCAAAATATTGCATGACACTAACGCTTAAGTTAGTTTTTTTCCCTCCCTTAATTTATATCTAAAAATTCAGTCAAAGAGTAGAAGGAGTTGTCATCTAGAAATTCTTTTAATTTATTTTTAAATGTTGGTTGACTATCTGTCAGGCTTTTGATGCTGTTTGGTAGGTGACCAAAGACTTTTGTGGCAGCATAATTTACCCCATTCTGTGCCAAAGTCAGATTTAACCCTGCATAGTGAAGATCATCCTTTCTCCTGGTGTTATAGCTATGCACACTGCTATTACTTTTGAACTGGGCTGGATTATTAACAACAAATTTCATAAGTGAATATATATACTGTGAGGTTACTGTGAGGATCCCTAGATCCTTAAATAGATGTGTGCAAGATGACCGTGGGTGGGCTCCAGCAATTATTCTGATTACACGTTTTTGAGCAATGAATACTTTTCTACTCAACGATGAATTACCCCAGAACATGATACCATACGAAAGCAGTGAATGAAAGTAGGCATAGTAGCTAATTTACTGAGATTCTTATCACCAAAATTTGCAATAACCCTAATAGCATACGTAGCTGAACTCAGACGTTTCAGCAGACCATCAATGTGTTGCTTCCAGTTTAACCTCTCATCAATGGACACACCTAAAAATTTTGAAAATTCGACCTTAGCTACAGACTTCTGTTCAAAGTCTACATTTATTACTGGAGTTGTGCCATTTACTGTACGGAACTGTATATACTGTGTTTTATCAAAGTTTAAAGAGAGTCCGTTTGCTGAAAAGCACTTAATAATTTTGTGAAAAACATCCTTTACAATTACATCACTTAGTTCTTGATTTTTGGATGTTATTACTATACTTGTATCATCAGCAAAAAGAACTAACTTTGCATCTTCATCAATATGGAATGGTAAGTCATTAATGTATATCAAGAACAGTAAAGGACCTAAGACCGAACCCTGTGGGACCCCGTGCTTGATAGCCCCCCAGTTTGAGGAAACAGCTGTTGTATTAACATTACATGAACCACTTATTTCAACTTTCTGCATTCTTCCAGTTAAGTATGAATTAAACCATTTGTGCACTGCCCCCTCAAACCATAATGATTTAGCTTATCTAAAAGAATTCCATGATTTACACAGTCAAAGGCCATTGAGAGATCACAAAAAATACCAATGGGTGATGTCCAGTTATTCAGAGCATTTAATATTTGATCAGTGAAAGCGTATATAGCATTTTCTGTTGAAAAGCCTTTCTGAAAACCAAACTGACATTTTGTTAGTACTTTATTTTTACATATATGGGAGGCTACTCTTGAATACATTACTTTCTCAAAAATTTTTGATAGAGCTGTCAGAAGAGAGATTGGGCGATAGTTGTTGACGTCCGACTTATCCCCCTTTTTATGCAATGGTTTTACAATGGCATATTTCAGTCTAATACCTCCAAAGAGGTATTACATATGTGGCTGAGAATCCTACTTATCTGTGGGGAACAAGCTTTAAGTATCTTGCTGGAAATGCCATCAATTCCGCAAGAGCTTTTACTTTTCAGTGAGTTTATTATTTTACTGATTTCAGAGGGAGAGGTTCGTGGAAATACAGTTGTTTCAAACTGCACAGGTATTGCCTCTTCTATTAGAAGTCTTGCCTCTTCTAGTGAAGATCTAGATCCTACTTTCTCCACAACATTTAAAAAATGATTATTGAAAATATTTCCAATTTCAGATTGTTTGTTAGTACACTTGTCATTCAGTTTTATGGCACTAAAGTCTTCCTGTGCTCTTGGTTGCCCTGTTTCCCTTTCAATAATATTCCAAATTGCTTTAATTTTATTATCAGAGTTACTGATTTCATAGCGGAAATACGCCGGGAAAGCCTGAAATCACGTACTGCAACAGTTGTTTTCCAGGCGCCATATTTAACTAGTCTATCAAATCCGCTTCAGACCTTAAAGCTGGGTCCAAACATGGAAAAAAGCATCGCCACAGCTAGGGGCACACTGCATTTACATGTGCGAACTCCCAGTTTTTTGTGGTGAAACTTGTGAAACGCAACTTTTATCACTTCACAAGAAGTTGAGCTTGGTTGTACTTTGTTGCACCACTTTCCTACCACCAATGTTACCTGCTGGTAGGATTTCGAAACACGAACATTTTGTTGCAATTATTGTGCAGTAATTACTGCTGTACTCCATTCGATTTAGTGTGTTCTTATTTTAATGCTCGGCAGGTACACTTTCGAAGCTTCCACAACTACAAGAATAGCAACTTTTCTTTGATTTTTTGCAGCAGTGTGTGTGTGTGTGTGTGTGTGTGTGTGTGTGTGTGTGTATGTGTGTGTGTGCAAGCTAATGACATACCCCAGGAATGAATAAATAAATAAACTTAATATATGTTACCAAGAAAGCTAGTAGTATAAACTTTGTAATTTGTGGGACCAAGCATTGTGTAAATCGTAAATTTTATGTAGGAAATAGCTCCAGAGTGTGATGTGGCAGCTGTTAAACTAAAAATTAGCTATTCGAAATTCCTATATCAACGAATACAATAAGATTCTAAAATCTTGGAAGAGTGGTGTTTCGTTTAATACTTTGCTGTTGCAGACAGTATTTTCGTCTCAGAGTGCTATTTCTTTTATAAATGCTTTTGTTTCTCCTGATTCATCCCTACGCGAAATCTATTTTCGGATCCGACATTTGGGTTTGGTCTTCCTTGTATTTGACTATTGTCACAGCTCTACGGCTCTAACCTGTACCATAACATTCGTACCCGCCAATACGATTTTAATTCACGCTGTATCGAAAGCTTTGCAACTACGTAGAGTTTGTGGCGTCCTGTGTGAAAGGTAGCTGACGGTGCCGCTACAGCAAGGCACAAGATGTGTGGCGCCACATGAGATGCATGTGTGAACCCGTATAAGGCCCAACTTAAGAGACGTAACTTTTGTCATGTCAGATAAAGTTAAATCTGCTTGTACTTTGTTGCGCCACTTCCCTTCCACCTGTGTTCCCTGGTGTCAGTATTTCGAAACACGGGCATTCGGTTGCAGATGTGGAGTAATTGTTGCTGTACGTTATTTGATTTCAGTGTGTGTTCATTTTATTACTGAAAATTTATTTTCGGAGCTAGCATTTGGGTTTCGTCTTCCTTGTATTTAACTTTTGTCACAGTTCTAAGTCCATAACCGTGTGTGAACCCGACTGCCGTTTTCACTCCACAAAATCTACGTAGTTACACAACTTTCAATATGGCGTAAACCGAAATCGTGTGGGCGAATACGAATGTGCAGGTTATTGCTTTAGAGCTGTGACAAAAGTTAAATACATGGAAGACGAAACCTACATGTTGGATCCGAAAACAGATTTCGCGCAGAGATAAATCAGGGGTTACAAACACATTTACAAAAGAAATAACACTCGGCGACGAAAATGCTGTCTGCATCGGCAAACTAGCCGAGTTGGCAATTTGGCATCTTCTGCAGACATGCCACTCTTCTAAGATATTAGAATCTTATTGTATTCATTGATTTAGGCATCCTGAACAACTTAACATGTCAAGAGGAGAGCGAAAAACCGTTTTAGAAAGTCGGTTTTCATCTTTCGGAAGATGTGCCGAATGCAAACGTAGTGAATATTCGATATGGCACCCACCACGTAATGTGGTATAATTCTAACAATACCTGCCTCTAAGACCGTTTTAAGTGTTTCGCCTTTCAGGTTTCAAACTACACTACATTTTATATAACTATATTTTCTGTGCTGTCAACATTCTTTACATGGCGAAAGAGATATCGAGAGCTAACCGCCAACCGGGCTTGCTAGTGCTAGTCCTTCTCTAATCTCTGGTGTGTTTTCATTTTCTGAGCTGGTAACGCTGGTGTGGATGTAAACATATGAGTCTCATTCTTATTCCTCATATTATGAGAGGATGTAAGGTGTTGTATTGAAGTGGTGTTTGTGTCTCTGTCCCGTACAAGAAATGGTGCGAAAATTAACTAGCTTTTTCCCGAAATCACCGATACGATGTTCGTTTTCTACAGTAAATGAAACTAAACCACTCTCAAACATCGAAATAAAGGGCAAATCATATAGTCGAGATGAGTGGACAAATGTAACACCCAAAGTTCTCTCTTATATTGGAAAAAACTTACATTCTCAACCAGGTCATCCTTTGCATTTAGTCAAGAAGCGCATTGTGAACTATATGTATAAGACATTCGTGGGACGGAGGGGAAATCCTTTGTTCGCCGTATTCGATGATTTAAGCCCTGTGGTTACCGTCGAGCAGAATTTTGACAGCCTTCTTGTCCCACATGACCATCCCAGCCGGCAAAAAAGTGATTGTTACTATATAAACAAAAGCAATTTATTGCGAGCACACACTACAGCCCACCAATCTGAACTTATTGGCAGTGGTCTAAACAATTTCCTAATTATAGGTGATGTATATCGTAGAGATGAAATAGATTCAAAACATTATCCGGCGTTTCACCAAGTCGATGCTGTCAGGATATGCACTCCTGAAGAAGTGAGTATGCAGTAATGTAATAGTTCTCGTACACTGACAGTTATGTTGGGGGGGGGGGGGGGGGGGGGGGGGAAACACAGTATAACACCAAACATCATTGAAAATGTACGATGGTCATTTTTGATGTCATTTGGATTAAATGGGTTTTAAGACCGCTCTATATTGCCCAACACATCCATTTCAAATATTTGCCACACACTAGCATGCAGTATTTAGCACTAGGCTTTACTTTGCATGTGTTTGTCTCCAACAATCATATACATGTATTGATACCTCCAAACAGAATTGCATTATAATGAATTATGCGAATGACAGTACTCAATGAAAGGAAAAAGCCACAACATCTGAATAGTAATCATTTACTGTGTACTTCATTATCTTTCTTGCGTGCTCACGATTATAGATATTGAGGAAGCTAGATTTATAAGTTTTTGTCATCCTATGTTTCTCATTGCTCTGAAGTAACAATATTCGTAAATAAATACATAAGTCAACCAAGTGAATAATGGAATGGATTTTTGCTGTGTACCAAATGCAACACATTAAAGTTCTAGAGGAGACAAACCGTGTTTAAAATGTTAGGTCTGGTATCACAGATATATTAATTCTTCACAATTGCTAGTTTGTAATTGAGCATTTTGTGCAAATATTAAGATTTTGGATATGGGTCTTTGTGTGGCATGTAGTTTTAATATTCCAGGTACTTTCAGAACAGTGTATGATTATGCTGTAGAGTGAAAAATTTGTTTTGTCTCGCTTATTTCTACATTAAAATGTGCCATAGAATTGACTTAAATACTTTAGGCTTTGAGGAGTCATGTCAACATTTATTGCAGTACAGTTTTGATAAGTTGATTCTCAAGAGACATAAAAACAAATACAGATTTTTTTAAACTATGAGTGGTAAGAGAGTCTGGATGTGTGGAGCAGAGGATGTCAGCTCATGTGGGCATATAGACTAAGAATCTAGAGTAAGTGGATTCCGTCTAATACACTGCTGACATATAAATGTTGTACTGAGATTCCTTTTGCAAGATTGAGGTGTAAGCAATGCCTCATCTACCACAAACAGCCAGAACACAATACAATAAAAGGAAACACTTTTACTTAAAAATGGACATTTCAGTCTATTGCACACAATGTTGCCTAAGTTGTCAGTGGACAGACACAAAAGGCAGATATAAAACAATAACAATGTGAAGTCTTTCATATTCTGTTGATTTGGAAGTAGAGAACCAGGCATTGAAGAAACATTTTTCAGAATGTATATCAGATTTGCACATATCGTTCAGTAACAAGTTTTTATTTTTCTTACAATACTGACAAGACAAATAGACATACAAGATTCCTAGGACTGAAGATACATGGGTAGCTCAGTCATGTGATGTATCTTTTGTAATCTAATGCAGAAATGTGCAGCTCCTTGTATAAAATGCTGCACACCATATATGTCTGCGACATGCTGAAGCTTGTTTACTCTGAACACTCATTAGTGCATGTCATATGGGGGTATTATTTGTGGCAACTTGGTTCAGGCAAAGATGATATTTTTAGCTCAAACACTTGACGTAAAGTCCATTTATGCAGTTGTTTGTCAATTCATACTTTCTCACAGAATTTATTACTAATGAAAGACACTTGTTTCAAACATTATTCAGTGACCAAGAGATAAAGAAATGAACTTTATATATGGAGCACAGTCTTGTAAGTTATTCAGAGGTGTTACCTTTGATAGACCTTGTTCTGTAAGTGTTGACAGTTTTTAGTAACAAATCATGTATTTTCGCTTTTGATGAACTCATATTTACCACAGGCATACCAGTGGTTCTTTAAAAAAAGACTAGGATGACTAACCAGGTAACATAATTGAATCATCCCAACAAAAGCTATACAGGGTAAACCAGAACTCTGCCAATGATTTTTCAGAGGTGGTAGTATGGACCAAAATGAGAAAAAATGCCTAATAAATGTGGGCTCCAAGATGTATATCTTCAGAACTATAAGCACTTGTTCTGCTTTGCTGCTGTGAAACACCTCCTCTCCTGAACAAAAGTTGATGGCTCTCTTAGGATATGTGTTTTAAAGCATATGTTTAGTAACCAGTTTTATTGTTTTGGTCCATACTACCACCTCTGAAAGTTTGTCAGTGCAGTTCTGGTTCATTCTGTATAGCTTCTGTAGGTATTATTCAGGACTGTTACGGTGTCAGTCATCCTGGTTTGTTTTTTCCTTGGTGTTTCATTGAAAATGGACATCTTGTTATATTTTCAATCATTATTCGTGAAGAGTAATGAGGTGTTTCTTGGTCATGTGACAGTGTTACTGTGAACCTGTTGAATAAAATGAGAAATAAATGTATAATTAATAACTGCTGTATTATAAATTTCTCTTATACCAGTTTCATCCCACATAAACTGCCATTAATACAATACATTCCATAGTTAAAATTTGGTAACCTATATTGTCAAGGCATTTACTGCTGAGATTACTGTAAATGTCCAATTCTTCCAGAATTTGATTAGTGTTATCAGATATGACAGACATTGTAGATAAAACTCTGCTGAAGTCATACGCATTGTGAAAATTGTTTGACAGGTTTCCCACAAGGGTGAGTCACCTATAGTGCTACTTGCTTTCAAGTGGGCACCACTTTAGATTGGCCTACTCTTTTATGAAAATTGGGCCAGTGGTGGCCCAGACTTTTAGCACAAAGTTAACATCTATTATTAGAAGCATATTTGAAACTGAAAGAATAATGACTATACTCATGTTCTTGAAATGGAAGTCACAAATCATTTCTATTCAAATAAAACAGCCACAGGTTGCACACAGTTTTATTCCCTATGTCAGGCTTATCTCATTAGACTTGATCAAATTGTGTGTGACCTGTAGTTATTTAATCTGAATGTTAATTACAAGGGTCACAGTATCCCTCAGCATGTAATGCATCCATTTGATAAACACATAATTTGCTTTGCAAGCCTTGGTAAGACAATAGCACGTTGAGTGTATTGTTTACTATTTGTAGCTGTGATTTTCTCTGGAGCAATAGAACTTCTTGAATTTGGTGCTTATTGAATCCAGATTTACTTATCTGTTATTAACTTCTTACTTTTTTGTAAATGTGACTGTCTGAAATTACAAGATAGAATTTCTGCCCAGTACTTACATTTAGGAGGCAAAATATTTAATACTGTTGATAAACACACACAAAAGTACATGACTAACGTCCTGAATTATTAGCTTATTCTTCAGGGAGGAGAGAAGGGTAGTATGTTGGGGAAGGTTAAAAGGTAGGGCAGGTTGCTCAGACCTGCTTTGAGGATGAGAAAAGCTAAATGTAATCTGCTTCAACTTGGTGGTGATAAGCATTAAAACATTTACAGAATACAATAGGGACTGCTAAACAACATTAAAAACATAGTTTTGGACAGAAAGATTTCAGCGTATTTTAATAATGTATTTTTAGCAAGCTTTAGTGTATGATTCTGTAAACTAATCAATGTGATGGACGTGTAATGGCTAACATCTAATTCAGTGTCCCTTCATGCATTCCAAGCCCCTGGTGTATGAATAACTTTTTAAACTCACAAAAGTACATAGTTTTTAATATCAGTTTCAGAAGTCAAACAGCATTTATGGGTCATGAAGAAAATCTTCAGCAGTGTGAAATGTAATGAGAAATGAAAAGCTAATGGAATGTGACTTAAGTACAGAGATTGGCAGTTAATGCTTAATGTCTTCAAAACCAAGTGCACAGATGATTGTGAAAAAACTAATAAGGCAAGATTGTAGTGCATAAACGTGCACAACATTATAGATGCAACAATGGTTTGATGCAGTTCTCCACATTAGTCTGTTCTTTGCAAGCTTCTTCATTGTCTTGCATTAGTAGAAATCTTGTTTTGTGCATTTGGTTAAATTCTTATAGGTAGTTACCAAATTTTTAGCTCAACAGATTGACAGACAATCAGTGGGCTTAATTTAAAGCTATTTGTTCACTGCTTTGTAATACATTGCAACAGCCAAAATGCAGTTCCACTGTGAATGCTGTTCTCGAACATGGGAAGAGTTGGTCGACATTCATAAGAAGCTGGAAATCGCCCTGACTACTGTCAAACGATTGGCAGCTGCTGCAAATTGGTGTGTTGGAAGAGCTCCCGAGAGTCAAGTACCTGTCATACCAATAGCAGAGGTACCCCAATTACTATCCCCTCCCTCCCATGGGTTGTTTCTCCTGTGCAGAAGGTACAAGATTTGTCATTACTCATACACTTGACTGCAAGTGGCATGTTAATGGTAGATCTAGGCATCCTGTACAGGGTGGACGGGGACCAGGGAGGACTCAGGGTGTTGTACCAATCCCCCTGACCAATAAGTTTGATACGCTGTCTTTCACTGAAACTGAGCCAGTGGGACACATTTCACCTATTTTGGGGAAAGCTGTTTTTCTGGTGTCAGGAGGAGGCAAACACAACAGGATAGAGGTCCATTAATCATCGACAGTTCAAACACATGGCGAATGATGGTACCCCTTAGGGAAATGACAGCAAGGAAAGGGCACCAGGTGCAGTCAGTGTGTATGCCTGGGGTCCCCATTCAACATGTTGAAGACATATTCCAGCTGCCTTTGAGGGAACAGTGTGCAACCAACTGCAAATTGTGGTGCCCATTGGAACAAATAGTGCCGTCGTCTGAGACCCGAAGTCATTCTTGGGTCATTACTGCGACTGGCAGAGAAGGTTGGGAAGACCAGCATTGTGCGTGGAGTTTCATTGATGCTCATAATTTGCAGAACTGATCGTTGCCCTATGGTTCTGAGTCAAGTGTGAGGAATGAACCAGAGACATTGAAAGTTCTGTGACAGCTAGGCTGTGACTTCCTGGACTTGCACCATAGAGTTGAGAACTGTGGGTCCCCCAAAATGGGTCAGTTGTGCACTACACATCAGAAGCTGCTACTCAGGCAGCTGACTGTATGTAGGGTGCACATTGGATATTTTAAGTTAGGCAACTCATCCAGATGATGATAGCTGTAGGAAACCCAGAAGTATCAGTGTAAGGACGAAAGAAATGCCTCCACAGGTGAGAGTATTAAAATCCTAATGGTAACTGGCAAAGTAGTTGCAACAAAGTGCCAACAGTTTGAAGAGCTCATGAAAAGCAGTGAAGCTTACATAATACTAGGTACAGAAAGCTGGTAAAACCTGAAAGTTATAGCAGTGAGACTTTTGGGTAAAATTTAAGTGCACATAAAAAGCATAGACAGATGGGGCATGGAGGTGGTGTATTTATCGCAGTAGACGAGAAACTCAAATTTACCAAGATAGAAATTGAAGCTGCTTCATGTGAGATTGTTTGGGCAAGACTCAATATTGGAGGGGGGGGCATAAATAATTGGATCCTTCTATCTGCCACCACACTCATTTCCTCATCTAACCTAAAAACTTAGAGAACACCTCACATCACTTGTAAGTAAGTTTCCCAATCATACTGTAATCATTGTGGAGACTTTCATCCAACAATTAATTTAAAAATTACAGTTTTGTTATTGGTGGGCTTGTTAAGACATTCTGTGTAACGGTACTAAATGCCTCTCTAAAAACTACCTAGATCAGATAGTTAGAAACCACACTCATGATGGAAATATACTGGATCTGTGAGGATGTCAACATTGAAACTGGTATCAGCGACCATGACACGGTTGTGGCAACGATGATTAACAAAGGACCACTGAAACAAGGAGAAAGGTATACATGTTCAATAAACTGGATAAAAAATCCGTAGTTCCATATCTCAATGAAGAACTTGACACTTTCAGCACAGGGCAGGAACATGAAGAGGATCTCTGTCTCAAGTTTAAAAGAATAGTAGACCATGCGCTAGATAGATATGTACCCATCAGAACAATTTGTATTAGAAGGGAACCTCTGTAGCAGACAGTACTGTTAAGAAACTTTTGAAGAAACAGAGATTACTGCATAATAGTTGTAAAACAAAGTACGGGGCTGCAGAAGAGAGATGCTGAATGAAAAGCATTTGGTTGTCAAGAGAGTTATATGTGATGCCTTCAGTGACTACCATAGCAGAATATTGTTAAGTGATCTGTCACAGAACTCAAAGAAATTCTGGTCGTATGCAAAGGCTTGTTAGTGGGACCAAAGTTAGTGTTCAGTCCGTAGTGAATGAGACAGGAATTGAAATTGAGGGTAGTGAAGCAAAAGCTGAAATGTTTAACTGTTTTAAAATGTTCCTTTATGAAGGAAAACCCAGGTGAATTGCACCAATCTAAGCCTCGTTCCACTGAAATAAGTACTAGTGTCAGAGGTGCCGAGAAACAGTTGAAATCATTAATATTGAACAAAACTCCAGGGTCTGATGGAATCCCTGTCAGATTCTATACTGAATTTGTGGCTGAGTTAGCCCCTCTTTTAACTATAATCCATCATAGATCTCTCGAACAAAAAAAACCTGCCCAGTTCTTGGAAAAAGGCACAGTCGACACTCATCTACAAGAAGGGTAGTAGAAGTGATCCCCAAAACTACCTTCTAATATCTTTGAATCGATGTGTTGTAGAATCTTAGAACATGTTCAGAGCTCAAACGTGTTGAAGTATCTTGAAGAGAATGACCTCCTCAATGTTGAGCAGCATGGTTTTCGAAAATATCGATAATGTGCAATCAAACTCGCACTTTTCTCACATGGCATACTGAAAGCTTTCGATCAAGGCAGTCTGGTAGATGCTGGGTTTCTAGGTTTCAGAAAAGCATTAATGACCTTGCAGACAATATCAATAGTAAAATCAGTCTTTTTGCAGATGATTCAGTTATCTATAATGAAGTACTATCTGAAAGGAGCTGCATAAATATTCAGTCAGATCTTGCTAAGATAACTGTAAAATTTTACCACGAGTGAGAAGTGTGGGCTCTGTCATAGGTTTGTGAGAAGTGGGTTATGGTGTGGGATTTGTTCAAAGTATTTTCATTGGGGGGGGGGGGGGGGGGGGGAATGCAGTGGGGAACCCAGTGGGAATTCTAGTGAGATCCTCTCCTGGAAATGCAGAATCTATAGTAGAAATAAATTGATAGAGGAGGAGGAGCATAAGATCTGTGCCCTTCAGGTGCAGCTGCAGTACCCAAAGAAGGAACTAGATTGGTTGAGGAGGGTGAAGGGTGCTGGGTAGTGGGAACTGGCAATTGGCAAGAAGACAGCTAAGAGGAGGAGGTATTCAATTCAGACAGTTGTACTTTGTGTATATGTAATAGATTTGATCGACTGTCAGAGTTGAGTCGAAAGGAGCCTCTTTTAGTTGTAGGTGTAGGAAACATGCAGCAGTCCTCAGCATTTAGGAGGCTTAAGTCAGTTGCAAAGTCTAATAGAAAGAAGAAGGTTCTGCTGCTAGGTAGTTCACATGGTAGAGGTGTGGGCCGCCTGTTGCAGGAAGTGTTGGGGAGTGAATACCAGCTCACCAGCATTGTGAAGCGTAGTGCAGGGTTGGCTCAGGTGACTGACAGCATAGGGGAGTTATCTATGAGTTTTACGAAGGAAAAGGTGATAGTGGGTGGAGCTGGGAATAGTCTTGATAGGGATGGGAAGCATGATGTAGGTGGTGACCTGGTAAAGATAGCTACTCAAACTGGTGGCACTAACGTTCATTTCGTGCAACTGTTTCAGTGTCATGATCAGCCTCATCTAAATGAAGCTGTTACGTGTGTTAACATGGGGAGAAGGCACTGATGGTAGAGAGCATGGGTCACATTGCAGTGGTGTCAGCTGAGTGTATCAGTAGATTGGGTTTCACTAGGCAGTAGGTATGGGAAAGGGAGGCTGACAAAGCTTATTGGTGACAGTGTAGTGGGTGGTGGTGGGATCACTCATGTAAAAATTCCTGTAGCAGTTGACAACATTAGAGAAGGAAAGTTGCTACTTACCATCTAGCGGAGATGGTGAGTCGTGATAGGCACAACAAAAAGAGTAGTTGGTGTTAGAGCTGCACCTTCTTTGACTGAAGTGAGCTGATAGGTATACCTGCTTAAAGGAAGTCCCTATAACTTAAGAATCACCTTCAGAGGATGTCACGTTCTCAAGTGGAGAAGGAATTAGCATATTTCATCAAAGTATAAGAGTTGTTGGAGATAAAGGTAGTGAACTGATTATAGACATTGACTCTGAAATTATTGGAATATTGTATCACCACTTAAATAATTTGCCAGTTCAGAAACCTGCTTTACCAGGATACAGATTAACTGGCTGTTTTTCAAGGAGTTCCTTGCAGAGTAGGGGGGTAGCAATGTATGTAAAAAACAGCATTCCATTTGAGTCCATGGACATATCACGGCACTGCACTGAACAGATATTTAAATGTTGTGCAGAGGCAGTTGAATTTAGTGAAACTAAACTTCTAATTTTTGGTATTTATAGGTCATCTAACTCTGACTTCAGAGCATTTCTGCTAAAGCTAGAGATGGTTCATGATTCACTTTGTAGGAAGTGCCAGAAATTAGTTATATGTGGTGACTTGAGTATTAATTTTGTATTTTATTGTGCAAGAAAAAATATGTTGGTAGATCTAAATTCATATGATTTGATGCAGACTGCTTTTTTTAAAACTAGTGTACAGGGGATCAGTAGCACAGCCATAGACATTATTTTTATTCATTCTTCATTACTAGATGGGCATTCTTTTAGTGAAAAGGTGAATGGCCTTTCAGACAATAATACACAAATTTTAACACTAAAAGGCTTATGTGCTAACAAATGTCACATATAATTACAAACTTTGCAGGAAAGTTAATCGAACAGCAATAGAGTTTTTTAAACCTCTTCAAGGAACAAGAGTGGCAGGATGTTTATAGTGCTTATAACATGGAGGACAAATATAAATGCTTGCCTTATCATTCTCTTTGAGAGTTGCTTTCCATTAGAACATTCTAGACAGTATACTAGCACGAAAAGGCAGCCTGGGTGACTGACTAGTGGGATAAGGCTATCACGTAGAACAAAGTGGGAATTATATCAAAATGTTAGAAGTAGTCACAATCAAGTTACACTAGCCCATTACAAACAGTACTGACACATCTATACCAGTGGTTGAGGAGTTCCTTGAAAAATTAAGTTGGTTCTTTTGTTACATTGTGGGTTGCGTTTACTTATGGCTTGAAATTTTTGAGTTCATAAACATTTTATTTTTATCTGTTCTTACTTTTATGTTGTAATTTCATGTACTGACACGTTCAATGACCTTGGAGATTTGCTCTTCAGTTTGGTCCTACGAAACTTGGCGTGTAAATAAACAAATAAAAATTTCAGAGTGGTGCAGAGATTAGCAACTTGCTTTAAATGTTCAAAAATGTCAAATTTTGCACTTCAAAAAATGAAGAAAACATAATATCCCATGACTATAATAACTGTGAGTCACTGTTGGAATTGGCCAACTCATACAAATACCTGGTGTAACACTTTGTAGGCACATGAAAGGTAATGATCATATAGGTTCAGTTGTAGGTAAAGCAGGTAGACTTTGGTTTGTTGGTAGAATACTGGGGAAGTGTAATCAAGGATATTGAGCATATCCAGAGAAGGGCAGCATGAAGGGTTACAGGTTTGTTTAATCCGTAAGAGAGTGTCGCAGAAATACTGAACTTAGAAGAAACCCTAATAACTGATATAATGGGATGTACCCTCTGCCATGAACCTCATGGTGGTTTGCAGAGTGTAGATGTAGGAAAAGTTGGATTGCTATTTACAGTGAAGAAGACATGTCAAGTTGCAGACAAGCACAATTATACGAAAGTTAAAATTTTCAGGAGGGACATTTCAGCACAGAATTCAGAGTAGTGTAAAGGAAAGAAAGACAGGGCTGAGAATAATGACCAGCTGGAGTTCATATCTGGAAGAGATCAGAGGTACAGTATGCTAAGTAAAAGAATAGTATTAATTGGGCAGCCAGACTGCGTAAAATGATTTAAGTAAGGCAGGATATGTTGCACAAGAATGGACAGGTTAATAAGACCAGTTAAATTCTAATTAATGCATTGAACAGTGTAGGAGAGAAAGGCTATAGACAATGACACAAACACAAATATAAGGCACAAAGTGTTGACAACCGTACATGCTCACAACAAAGAGATGACAAAGTATAGAAACAAATGCAAGAATATATCACTATATCCATTCTAATCAGCGATGAATACTATAATAAACAGAAAATGGTTATGGTGCCTTACTCAGGCTCCATTTTTTTTTTTTTTTTTTTTTTTTGAAAGTACTTCTCTCTAATTTTCTATTCATGTGGATCTTCCTCCATTCACAAGCTGTTCTTCCTTTTTGGTGTTGTGCATATAGCTTGGAGATGTAAGTGGGTATGTGTCAGATTACAAGACCAAAGATCCACAATTATACCACTTCCAGTAGTATAGTACATAGTATAGAATTATTGTACTGAAACCAACCTATGGGTTGTTGTCTTTACATAGGTGTTGAAGGAAGGAGAAAAAAACTTGGAACATTTTGTTATAATTAGTGCTACTTCATACAATGTGACAGCTCAATTTCTTGCAACCATCTGTCAATACCTCTTTTCACATCTCTTTGCATTTTTTTTTTAAATTGAAGAAACATAGTACCTCAGATGCTAGTTTCTGAATGTAATACTGTAAACCAACTTTAAAATTTGTTTATGATCATTAAAAATATACTTTTTCATTTAAATGTGAGATTGTAGGCTCCCAACCTAAGCAGTATAATAATTTAATTGTATGATTCTCTTCAGGTTTTCAGACACGAGGGAAGTATTCAGGCAGTATTTGAAAAGAAAAGTCAGAGAACTGCAGCCAAGCAAGCGTGCCATACCTTGGCAGCTACAAAACACATGGAACATGAATTGAAACAGACACTTGAAGGATTAGCAGAAACTCTGTTTGGATCAGGTAGGAATTGTCAAGGCCAACAAAGCTGTTGAAATTTACATAAGGATTAAAAAAAAATTGAGGAGTGATATAGAAACATGAATATTGAACATTATAAGTCAAATTGGTTGTATTGGAGGGCTATGCAATGTAGTTCATGGCAGTATTGTCTGTTAAGCAGTTTGGCATCATGAAAACTCTAGTCATAAGCACCTGCTATGATTAAGCATTGCTGGTTGTGATGTTTGTAGCTATTAATGTGTATAAGGAGTCATAAATCACAGCTCCCTGTGTTTGATACTTGTCCACCTTCTCAATCCAAAACATTATGATGCTATACTTAAGAGTCTTAAAACATTTAGTGAAAAATGACACTACAGCAATCTTTTGATTATACGGGTTAATGTGAACTATCATCAGGATAACCTAAAGTTTTTAGGGTCCAAAAATGAGCAATAAGATTTATTTGTGGTGTCAACTAAATAAAATCCTGCAGAGGTCTGTTCAGGAATCTAAGGATACTGACTACTCCCTCCCAATACATTTATTCCTCAGTATAGTTTGTCATAAAAATATATCTCTCTTTTGAACCAATAGATCAGTTGAATGAATTTTGTACTGCATAGTCTAGTAACATTTCAGTGCCTTGGAGTGCTTAATAATGGGTTCCTTGATCAACTCGTCTTCATTCTGTTGTTCTACCAAACACACTTTCTTCACTACAAGTGCATTGCTTTGGTGCTCAAATCATAGATCGTAGGCACCACAGTTGAATCAGTCATGACCTTTTTGTCTTCTACATCTTCATAACCAGAAATTGGTGTTCTGATCAAAAATATTTGTTTTACTTGTAACATAACTTTATGCATCACTTTTTACTTTTTCAAAAATTACCAAACTGTGCCCAGGTAATCTGCAAGCAGGATAATAAGCACCCAGATAATCAGGAGATTGTTGTGTACTTTGTATACTGCCGTATAAACATTCTTTTATGACACTTACCTAATGTGGTTCAAGGTAAATATCAATGAATTTACCAGTTTTCAAAAACTGATTGTAATAGACTCAAAATACAACCTCAAATGGAAAAATTTGAGTATTTAAATGACATAACTCAACCACAATCTATTGGTTATGAACTGTAGATTAAAACTGAAGAAACTACAAAAAGGTGCTAATTTAAGGAGATGGGACCTGGATAAACTGACTAAACCAGAGATTGCAGAGAGTTTCAGGGAAAGCATAAGGGAACAATTGACAGGAATGGGGGAAAGAAATGCAGTAGAAGAAGAATGGGTAGCTTTGAGGGATGAAGTAGTGAAGGCAGCAGACGATAAAGTAGGTAAAAAGAGGAGGGCTAATAGAAATCCTTGGATAACAGAAGAAATATTGAATTTAATTGATGAAAGGAGAAAATATAAAAATGCAGTAAATGAAGCAGGCAAAAGGGATACAAACGTCTCAAAAATGAGATCGACAGGAAGTGCAAAATGGCTAAGCAGCGATAGCTAGAAGACAAATGTAAGGATGTAGAGGCTTATCTCACGAGGGTTAAGATAGATAATGCTTACAGGAAAATTAAAGAGACCTTTGGAGAGAAGAGAACCACTTGTATGAATAACAAGAGCTCAGATGGAAACCCAGTTCTAAGCAAAGAAGAGAAGGCAGAAAGGTGGAAGGAGTATATAGAGGGTTTATACAAGGGCGATGTACTTCAGGACAATATTATGGAAATGGAAGAGGATGTAGATGAAGACAAAATGGGAGATAAGATACTGCGTGAAGAGTTTGACAGAGCACTGAAAGACCTGAGTAGAAACAAGACCCCGGGAGTAGACAACATTCCTTTAGAACTACTGAAAGCCTTGGAAGAGCCAGTCATGACAAAACTCTACCATCTGGTGAGCAAGATGTATGACACAGGCGGAATTCCCTCAGGCTTCAAGAAGAATATAATAATTCCAATCCCAAAGAAAGCAGGTGGTGACAGATGTGAAAATTACCGAACAATCAGTTTAATAAGTCACAGCTGCAAAAATACTAACACGAATTCTTTACAGACGAATGGAAAAATTGGTAGAAGCGGACCTCGGAGAAGATCAGTTTGGCTTCCGTAGAAATGTTGGAACACGTGAGGCAATACTAACCTTACGGCTTATCTTAGAAGAAAGATTAAGAAACGGCAAACCTACGATTCTAGCATTTGTAGACTTAGAGAAAGCTTTTGACAATGTTGATTGGAATACCCTCTTTCAAATTCTGAAGGTGGCAGGGGTAAAATACAGGGAGCGAAAGGCTATTTACAATTTGTACAGAAACCAGATGGCAGAGTCGAGGGGCATGAAAGGGAAGCAGTGGTTGGGAAGGGAGTGAGACAGGGTTGTAGCATCTCCCGGATGTTATTCAATCTGTATATTGAGCAAGCAGTAAAGGAAACAAAAGAAAAATTTGGAGTAGGTATTAAAATTCATGGAGAAGAAATAAAAACTTTGAGGTTCACTGATGACATTGTGATTCTGTCAGAGACAGCAAAGGAATTGGAAGAGCAGTTGAACAGAATAGACAGTTTCTTGAAAGGAGGATATAAGATGACCATCAACAAAAGCAAAAAGATGATAATGGAATGTATTCGAATTAAGTCGGGTGATGCTGAGGGAATTAGATTAGGAAATGAGACACTTAAAAGTAGTAAAGGAGTTTTGCTATTTGGGGAGTAAAATAACTGATGATGGTCGAAGTAGAGAGGATATAAAATGTAGACTGGCAATGGGAAGGAAAGCGTTTCTGAAGAAGAGAAATTTGTTAACGTCAAGTATAGATTTAAGTGCCAGGAAGTCGTTTATGAAAGTATTTGTATGGAGTGGAGCCATGTATGGAAGTGAAACATGGGCGATAAATAGTTAGGACAAGAAGAGAATAGAAGCATTTGAAATGTGGTGCTACAGAAGAATGCTTAAGATTAGATGGGTAGATCACATAACTAATGAGGAGGTATTGAACAGAATTGGGGAGAAGAGGAGTTTGTGGCACAACTTGACGAAAAGAAGGGACTGATTGGTAGGACATGTTCTGAGGCATCAAGAGATCACAAATTTAGCATTGGAGGGTAAAAATCGTAGAGGGAGACCAAGAGATGAATACACTAAGCAGATTCAGAAAGATGTAGGTTGTAGTAAGTACTTGGAGATGAAGCAGCTTGCACAGGATAGAGTAGCATGGAGAGCTGCATCAAACCAGTCTCAGGACTGAAGACCACAACAACAACAACAACAACAACAACAACAACTCAATGTTTACCATTTTTGCCTTACTCAAGAAACAGTTCTGATTGTTTTATTCTCTGTGACTGTGTTGATAACAGTCTAAAAATACAAAAAAAGTTCATTAAGATTTATTGTATACATATGAGCTGTGACAATAATATGTAGTGTTTATGTAGCTTTTAAAACAACAGGCAGAGGCCTCTTAAGAATCAATGGATACTGCTGACAAGGGCTGTACTTACTCATACAGATTCATGATAGTGTACTTATTCTCTTCAGTTGTCTGTAACTAAAAATAAAATGGATGACTGGAGACATAAAGTTTTGAAATTATCACATTACATATGTTAATAATGTTTGGACATTTTGTATCCACATCCAAGTTTCATAACTGTTTCCTGTACTCCGAGAGAAAGATTTTTTATATACATGCGTAAGGCTAGTTAAACCTTGAGTATAGATAACCACTCACCCAACAGAAGTACTGCTGAGCACCATACGGGCAAAAAGATAAGATGTTGAATGTTAGCTCAGCTTTTGATCTTTCATTCTTTGCTAGTGCGCAGACACATATGCACACTACGCAAATAACCTGCACTATGCCAGGCAATCTCTTTGGAATTGTATGCAGTTGTACAGAATCCATGATTTTCTTCCTTGTGAAGATTGTGGAGAAACACTTTACCCATCAGGTTTCAGAGATCCAGGGAAGAGGGAGACATCACATAAGAACAGATATGTACATTAATGTTAATGTGGTCATGTCAATCTGAGACACAAATGCTTGTTCATTGTCCATCCCGTGAGCTGGCACTTTGTGATGGATCGGGATCTCACGCAATTCCATCCTCATTTACGTCTCCTGAATTCTTGCAAGAAGCTTGGGTCTATCAACCTGTAGGATATTATTGAACATAGTGATGTTTGCAGTGAATCTTGTGGCTGATATACTTTGGAAATTAATATGAATCATTTATCCACTGGTGACTGTTGGAGAAATGGTTCGTAGCAGTTTTCATATGTAAATGTGGTGATGTGTTTTCTTCTGAACTGAAAATGCATATCATTATTTCATGAAATGATTTTCATAAATTTCATTGAATTACCATCACTGGGAAAGATCCTGACACTACTGCTGCACCGAGCGAGGTGGCGCAGTGGTTAGACACTGGACTCGCATTTGGGAGGACGACGGTTCAATCCCGCGTCCATTTAGGTTTTCCGTGATTTCCCTGAATCGCTCCAGGCAAATGCCGGGATGGTTCCTTTCAA
This sequence comes from Schistocerca gregaria, assembly GCF_023897955.1. Taxonomy (NCBI): domain Eukaryota; kingdom Metazoa; phylum Arthropoda; class Insecta; order Orthoptera; family Acrididae; genus Schistocerca; species Schistocerca gregaria. The sequence continues at coordinate 43,148 of NW_026061892.1, read as the reverse complement.
AGGGTATGGCCGACTTCCTTCCCTAATCCGATGACCTCGCTGTCTGGTCTTCTTCCCCAAACCAACCAATAAACTGCTACTGCAGAATGTAAGTCAGACTGATACAATCACGTCACCAATACAATAGAGTTCAAAATATTGATCTTAACCTGTCAGAATTAAACATAACATACATCTGTTGATAGAACTCGAAATCCTTTGATTTCTGCACTGAATATTTACTTATCCCCTGTGTAAAATCTTACGGATATGAAGACCCTTGTATGAAAGTGTTAGACATGACTTCCAGTCAAATTATAGAGTCCGATTAAGGTGATTACAAGTGCAGCATGTAACCTTGTTAATCATTTTCTCCACACGAAATGCATTTAGTTTTTTACGAGTGGATACTGGACATCCAAACAGTTCTTCATTTTGAAGAAAATTTCTCAGTATTTGAATTTATTGAAGAATGTTAAGACTGTAGCTATACACAGAGAAGAAGCGCAAAAGGCAACTTGTGACCATTAATTCATCTTTAAATAGTAAGAGAATCACTGCACATAACTGTTTCAATGTATAATAACTGAATACAATATGGAACACACTTCTCACCACTACTTTTTTGTAGCTTATAGTGTTGCAATGGATGCTATTTCATTCATCTTTCTTGTAAAAAGAAGCTAACCAACCACATTCTTTAACTTTCATTGAATGACGCTTCAACTGCAGGAACTATTTATTGCATTCTTACTACACTTCCCTATACTCAATTCAGTAATTCACTTTTTGATTTTCTCTACCATTTCTTTCTTCCAGTAAGCTTATTTCCTGTATTACTAGCTCTTCCAGTATTTTTGAAGAGTATAAAAAAATATTTTAACCAGCTTATATTTCATTATCATCTTATAATTTGGTTAAAATTCCAAATTATTATCCGTTTGTTTAGTAAAGCTACTTACCATATTCTCATTGTTGCTCAGATTATTGTTTCAATTAGAGTTTTTGTAAATTAAAACAAAAGTTTAATTCCTTTATTACTACTATAGCTGGCTGAAGTGTACTGATAATTAGCAGGTACAAAACATGAAATCAGGTGGAAACGTATTTTACTTCTAAGTATATACTTTGCAGGCTTTCAGTATAGATGGGTAGATACAACATTTCCTTTTACACACCCATCTTGGGAGTTGGAGGTATTACGTGATGACAACTGGATGGAAATTTTGGGCTGTGGAATTATGGAGAACGAAATTCTAGAGAGTGGTAAGCTATTTTTAAAAAAAAAAAAAAACTCTAAATAGCTCTTCTGCACAGAATTCATAATTTTGAAAAGTGAAGATTTGGTGGTTACGGAGTAAAAATGGAAAATTAATTAGTAATTCCAAAAAAAATCATTCCCTTGTTATCTTATTTGTATGTAGTCATCATTTTTTACGTACTCCTAATTGCACATAAAATCAGTTTGTACTTTCATATTCTGCAGCAGGAGTAAAGGACCGAATTGGCTGGGCATTTGGATTAGGTCTGGAAAGACTAGCAATGTGTCTATATTCCATTCCTGACATTCGTCTCTTCTGGAGCTCCGATTCTGGCTTCTTGTCACAGTTCAATGTGAAAGATCCTGATATTCAAATAAAATATAAGGTAAGCTAACACTAATGAAACATTTTCTCCCTGTTGGTGACAACAGTTTAATTTGCCCTTCATTTTTCAGCCAATAAGTATATACCCTCAGTGCACAAATGATATAAGTTTCTGGTTACCTTCAGATGATTCATTCACACCAAATGATTTCTATGATTTGGTAAGAACTGTTGGAGGTGATGTCATAGAGCAGGTAAGAATTTTGTTTCCGTTATTTCATTACAGCATATGAAAATATGTGATAATGGACAAGATATTGGTAGGTTTTTGCTCATTAACCTTGATAGTTGCTTCCATTAAAGGTAACTTATTCTGTTTTTACATACAATTTCTTTTTTTTTCCAGATTTCCCTGATCGATGAATTCACCCATAAAAAGAAAGGATTAAAAAGTCACTGTTATCGTATTGTGTACAGGCATATGGACAGGACACTGACACAGAAAGAAGTAAATGAAATACATAACAGTATTGCAAGAATGGCAGAAGAAATACTTGGTGTTACAATAAGATAATAGAAAAAGTTTTAAAATAAAGTTATTTATTATTACAACTTGATAAAGATTTTTTTTTTGATTCTTTCAACAACAGAGTCACATTACATTCAATATGGCATCGAAACAAATGTACAACCCAGGCTCTATTTTCACAAAAGTATCACATATATTATAAGTAAGTATAATAAACCTGCATTCCACAAATTAGATTTTTTTTATGTCAACCAAAACATAAGTCCACTTCCGGCATGAGAAGTAGCAGCAGTTCGGCAGACCCAAAAGATACAAACGTAACAGAGTAATCTCAACAGGTCTTTCTTTGGCAATGGGGTTAAGTGTTTCTCTCTGACAAATTGTTCAGTCACCTTTCTCTGGCTTTCAAATCAATGAACTTCAGTCAGCTGTGCACTGCAAAAACTGCTACTGCTTTCAATACCTAAACTTACAGTGTACTTAGACTTCTCATCAATTTTTTATTTGACTGGGGTTGCATTTTAACTGTGTCATGAATAAATGATTATGAAAAATCTGAGATTTACAATGTAGAAAAGAAGACATTTTATAAACACCTTCAGGCATTTCCCCACATTTTCTGTACGCACATTTACAAATGCTTTATAGTGCATAAAATGTTCTAGTAAATCTGCCATGTGAATACTAAACTGGCACAAATTAAGCAGTGGAAAAGTATTGATAAGAATGACAGTAACTCATAAAACACTAATCATTTCCTGTACTAACAACAATAATTTCTGTAAACACAAAAGTAAGCAGTCTCTTGTTGCTATGCAACCAATGGATTTATAGAGATTCAATATTTATCAATGAAATTAAATGCAGATATATTATTTGTGTACAACAATACAAAAAAAGAAAAAGATATTCTGAAAGTGCTTAAACCAAAGAGTTGCTGCAATTATTTTCCAGTCATGAACAACTTGTATACAATAATAAATAACAGAAGCTTCTTAAATACTGGATAAAACATCCACACATAAAATACTGAAAGATTCCTTACACAGTTATAGGAACTATTCACAAAACAACCAACGACTACAACTGCCATGTAATGCTAATTGAATAAGTGATTATTTCCTGCATAAAAAGGACTCTCCACAAAACTACTAAATTCATACGTGGAGATTACAGATTCTGTAAAGGACAAACTGCAAAAGTTACTACAGCTTTTCCTCACATTGCAATCATCAGCATCCATTTCCTTTAGGAAATGCCGATTAATATGAGATGACGATATCTTTGATATTAATTATCAACATACAGAAGTCAAATAGTTGTGAATGTACATCATTTCTTGACACTGTTATAGTATGACAAGTAACAAAGTTAAGTGTTTTGGCTTGACCCCTCCCCTTCCCTTATAATGGCTTTCATATGAAGCCTTGCATCTTGCATTTTGTTCACCATCCCCCAGTAATAGCAACTGACAAGTTTCACCTGTCGGCTTACTGCTTTACAGAATCTACCAAATTGCTTGGGTTTTGACAATTGGATAATAACCACCTTTCAACACTTAAGCTCCTAGGATTGAATCTGGACAAATTATGTGGATTTTAACTGCAAACATCAATGGCAGTTCAATGAACAAACAGTTACATTTTTGCAGAATTTAGTTATTGGCATATTCCTGACTTTACTGCTGCCTTACTATAGTGAGTGGCTGACCAATATGGAGTCCAGCGTTATTTTATCAAGAATAGGATTTGTCAATTTCATGGGAACTGTGGCAATGACTTGGTTCAAAAACATTTACAATTTGAATTTAAGATGTCATTCCACTATACACTATTGTTCCAAGCAAGCTTTTAGTGTTCAAAAACTTAATAAGATACTGGAAATAGCTCTCTCGGTTGTATGAAACTGTAAGTCACATCACCTCCTACTTGAATATAGTTCTTTGAGCGCTGCACAGCATGTAATAAACTATGCTGTTAGTATTTGTTACATGAAATTTTCAAATGATTTGACATTGTAATCGCCCACAGTTCAAGAGCACAAATTGTAAATTCTCTACCTCCAAGACTGTTCCTTGGAAAAATTTTGTTTGATTAGTTTACTTCATTTTTTAACCCGGAGACAGAGTTGAGTAATGCTATCCATGGACTCCCAATTATCTTCAGGTCTGTAGTACGATGTGTAGGCATTGTACACAAGTCTATGAGATATTTGGGATGGTAGTAGAAACAGAAACTATATAACCTTGCATATGAAGCATTAGCAGTAGATAAGCTCACAAAAAGCTGTTCTGGCAGAAAAGAAAAGACTGGTAACAACATTATTAAGGTACTACATCCAGACATGAGAGGTGAATGGGTGTAAATCCAGTTAATGCATTTTCAACTTAAGACCGTATGAGTAACAACTACACATTGTTTCATTTGTGGAAGGTGGGTAGTAGTCCTTTACAGTTAATGATGAATCGCAGGCAGTGTTAAATGAACATGTGCTCTTTTAACTCCGCCTAAATCACCTGTCAATAGCAAGCCACCTCTTGCCTAGTATGGCAGTGCAGGTCTTCCGCACTGTTCCCCTATGCTGTCAAGAAGCATGGGATATCATCATCATCATCATCATAAATCATCTGTGCACTGGAAAAGGAGTGACGTCTTTATTCCACAAATGAAATGGTATATGGGTACAACAAATATGATCCTAAGTAACAAACACAATAAAACTGTATTTTAATTCCTTTACCACTCAGATACAGATACATAGTGAATTTGTAGTAAATGCAATTGAAATTGATTAACTCATTGACAGTGACAATGAGTTTAACATGGTCTTGCATTCCATAGCAAAAATGGCAGTGATCGACAATGCATCATGTCAAGTGACATTTAGAATATGTTTCGACTGGTTGAAAGGCTGAATTTAAATGTACACTGACTCAAATTTATTGTGCTTTGATGGTGGTTATCATCAACAGATCATACTGGTAAGTAAGTACACGTATCTGTAACATTAGTAGTCTCTCTTGGGCCAAATCTCATACACGGCATTTGCAAATGGAGGGCAAGAATACATCTGTTGTAAAATGCTTACACACAACCAAAAGACTGGCTATTTTGATGAAATTTGTCACTACAACAAACAGTGTCCCCATAAAGTGGTCCATCCTGTTTAATTTGTGATCAGGTAGCATTTCCTGCGAAACAATAACCCTTCAAAACACTTTAAATTATGCAGCTGGTAGTTTTGAGTTCTTAATATTGGTATTAAAATGCTGTTATTAATGAATATGCATTATGGTTACATGAATGTAGGAGCTTCTGATGTGGCCCGTAACTGTGTAAAAGTTTTGCTTTTTTAAAAAAGTCAAAAGCAATAAGACTTAAAACACAGCTTCATTGTTCTAACCTGTGAAGTCACTACTACCAATTCACCCACATAAATATGGGAATGTATGAGCTGTGAGCTTCAACTTCACAATAGGTTGGTAATTACGGTACATATATTTTGACTACAGGATAAGTGAAGGCAAAAATACAGTTCTATATTCAGATGCTCGCATTACTAAAATGTTCTCTATGCAATCCCAATTGCATGGAAAATATGTAATTATCAACTACTTATTGAATGCACTGCAACACAAGGGAAAAAAATGTCAACTGAATGAAAGCCTGCAGTAAAAATATAGAAAAAAATGGAAAAATCACAATTTATGCTTTCCACCTTGCCAAATAACTCTTCAAACTGGACCCCTTTTTAATAGCACAAAATTCTCCAATCACTATTTGAAAGAAGCATGTTGAAAAGGGAACACAACTTTTAGGTAAAGTTACAACTAAATATAAACAGTGCTGCATAACTCGATAAGGCTAGAACAAGCAATCACAAAATTCCTGTCTACAAATAATCAGAAAAACAGTGGTTTTTAGAGAGAGACGAGCTGGGATAATCTGCATGTCAAAGCATAAAGGCCACACGCTGAAATACTATGGCGAAAAAAAGGCCAGTTATGTAGTAATCACATGTCTTTTTCTCTTATGCAAAAATATGAAAGACTGTCATACATTCTACAAACACTTCGTTCTTATTTTCAAAAAACTAAATTCCAGAGTCAAGCACTGCTACACATACTACTTAGCAAACATTCAACTTTTTATTTTAGGATGATAAACTTATTTTAAAAATACATGTATGTATAAATATATTAGTATGGGTTTATATAGCAAATATTAGTTGAACAATATAAAAATTATTATTTGGATATGTACAAAATATTGCCATGACATTTCTTAATGAATGTTTCACTTTTAAAAATGCTCTCACTAGAATGTACATCCCTTTGGGTCAAAATCTTCTTCCAAAGGCCATTCATATCTTGTTTACGTTTATCACATATAATGAGCGTCATATGAAATTCATTTCAACAACATGTATGTCAGCTTGATGGCTGAAATTGTGTGTATATGAGGGATCTTTCCCTACAGGGATTAAAATGTATTAAATTATTAAGCTACAAAATTCCACCTATCTCTGTGATGCAACATTTGACTTTAAAGGAAAGAATAATAAATATCTACGGCACTTTGCCGCTGTTAATAAATAATAAATTTAAGAAATCAGTCATGGAAAGTTTCTCACTACAGTGACTGTTAAAACACAACCTATACAGTCAATGAAAAACAAAATGTCACATATAAAAAGTGGTTTACAATGCTCAACACAATGTAGTTCTGTATATAATACACAACATATGCAGTCAACTGTGTTGAGATTCTTGCAATTGTCCTGCTGAAATACATACTATGTTATATCACTAATCTTTGGCATTATGAGCTTTCTCAATGACATACATCAGATGTATTTTTAGACTATATTTAGATCAACATAACTGCGAGACAGTTATGAAAGTTTAGAATAACTTGGCGGTGAAAATTTTTTCCTCAAAAACTTGAGAATGTAAAGGGGCAGACAGCTCACAAGAGTTATCACAAGCACTTTCCATAGGAAATCTGTTGTCTGAATGAAACTCGAATCTGAAAACAATAAATTCCATTTTCAGTATTAAATACATTTAGTACAAGCAAATGATTACTAGTATTCATCAAAAACATAAACCAGAAACTTGAGTGAAAACCTTTTATGAAATACCAACATGGAAACTACATGTAGTCATCTTTCCCATATAATAATAATAATTCACAGAGTAACAATGACTGTAATACATGAACTTAAATCTTGAAATACTGACTAGCAACAAATATATTCATACCCATCATCATCTTTCCTTTCATTTCTGTTTGCTAATGGTGTTCATTTCCAGGTCTCCTTTCAATACTCCTTAACATACTGACCAGCCTCTCTTCTCAAACATATGTACCCTGACACTGCATAATATTCTTTCTTTCGACATTCTCATAATACAAAATTTATACTTAAAGCATTTCTAGGGCTTGTAACATTTTAGACAGTATATCAGATACATCAATAATTGATCAATTCGTATATCAGACACAGAGACTTTTTGCTGTGTATTGGGTTCTTCACTATAAATTTCCATGCTGAAGTTTCTACATATAATAATTTTACACGAAGGAATAAATGTCAAAATACTACCTTTGTTTTTTATACATATTTAATTTTGTAATGTTCAGTTTATATTCTCATAAGTTAATAAAGTAAAGAAAGGTTTCTGAAAAACTGTAATGTTAACCATGTTTGCAACATGTAAACATCTGAAAGAAATATTTTGAGAAGCAATTTGACGGTGGGTAATACTTGATTCACTTTGACCCTGATGGCATTGTGTTTAAAAAAAAGTAAAGCCATCCAAACTATTACAATTACAAATACAAATTCAAACATAACCTGACAAAACATTTAGCTTCAAAAGTTACAGAGGATGTAGTATATATAGCAGACTTTACATCATGTAGCAACTGCTGTGTTGAGTTATAACCCAAATATTAAATATCTAAATTGTATTTCTATTCAAAATTCTAAGACACACTTCATTTTCATTAATACTGACACTAACATCCTATTTGAATGTTTGTAACACTGAAACAATATAGAAGGCCCAATATTCCATCCTGGCAGTTTCAACCATTTTCCTGAGTGTGTACACTCAGATAGGAGACTCAACATCATGAGGGGCAACTTATGTAAGAAATAATGGCATTGTGAGCCCTTGCTGCAGGGCCAGTCTATGCTAATCACACCACTGAATGAGCAGTTGTTTTCTTTTAAGTTAAATCAACAGTTCTGACATACTACATAAAAATATTGCAACAGTGTTTTTTTTCAGTATTTTCCTCCCCCCCCCCCACCCCCCCCCCCTCTCTCTCTCTCTCTCTCTCTCTCTCTCTCTCTCTCTCTCTCTCTCTCTCTCTCTCTCGAGAAATTTTGAGATATTTAACAAATTTGTCAAAAGATGAAAAAACCCAGGCAATGTTATGCAAACATGCAAAAATATTTAACTCCTGTTTAAATTCAGTAAGAAAACATTGGCAGCTGACAACTACAATTAACAGAACTAAGAAACTCTCCTCCCCCCATGAACCATGGACCTTGCCGTTGGTGGGGAGGCTTGCGTGCCTCATCGATACAGATGGCCATACTGTAGGTGCAACCACAACGGAGGGGTATCTGTTGAGAGGCCAGACAAACGTGTGGTTCCTGAAGAGGAGCAGCAGCCTTTTCAGTATTTGCAGGGGCAACAGTCTAAATGATTGACTGATCTGGCCTTGTAACACTAACCAAAACAGCCTTGCTGTGCTAGTACTGCGAACAGCTGAAAGCATGGGGAAACTACAGCCGTAATTTTTCCCGAGGGCATGCAGCTTTACTGTATGGTTAAATGATGATGGCGTCCTCTTAGGTAAAATAGTCCCCCATTCGGATCTCCGGGCAGGGACTACTCAAGAGGATGTCGTTCTCAGGAGAAAGAAAACTGTCGATCTACGGATCGGAGCGTAGAATGTCAGATCCCTTAATCGGGCAGGTAGCTTAGAAATTTTAAAAAGGGAACTGGAGAGGTTGAAGTTAGATATAGTGGGAATTAGTGAAGTTCGGTGGCAGGAGGAACAAGACGTTAGGTCAGGTGAATACAGGATTATAAATACAAAGTCAAATAGGGGTAATACAGGAGTAGATTTAATAATGAATAAAAAAATAGGAGTGAGGGTAAGCTACTACAAACAGCATAGTGAACGCATTATTGTGGCCAAGATAGACACGAAGCCCAAGCCTACTACAGTAGTACAAGTTTATATGCCAACTAGCTCTGCAGATGATGAAGAAATTGATGAAATGTATGATGAGATAAAAGAAATTATTTAGGTAGTGAAGGGAGACGAAAATTTAATAGTCATGGGTGACTCGAATTCGAGATTAGGAAAAGGGAGAGAAGGAAACATAGTGGGTCAATATGGATTGGTGGAGAGAAATGAAAGAGGAAGCCGCCTGGTAGAATTTTGCACAGAGCATAACTTAATCATAGCTAACACTTGGTTCAAGAATCATAAAAGAAGGTTGTGTACATGGAAGAATCCTGGAGGTACTAGAAGGTATCAGATAGATTATATAATGGTAAGGCAAAGATTTAGGAACCAGGTTTTAAATTGTAAGACATTTCCAGGGGCAGATGTGGACTCTGACCACAATCTATTGGTTATGTACTGTAGATTAAAACTGAAGAAACTGCAAAAAGGTGGGAATTTAAGGAGATGGAACCTGGATAAATTGACTAAACCAGAGGTTGTACAGAGTTTCAGCAATAGCATAAGGAAACAATTGACAGTAACGGGGGAAAGAAATACAGTAGAAGAAGAATGGGCAGCTCTGAGACATGAAGTAGTAAAGTCAACAGAGGAAAAAGTAGGTAAAAAGACGAGGGCTAGTAGAAATCCTTGAGTAACAGAAGAAACATTGAATTAAATTGATGAAACGAGAAAATATAAAAACGCAGTAAATGAAGCAGGCAAAAAGGAATACAAACGTCTCAAAAATGAGATCGACAGGAAGTGCAAAATGGCTAAGCAGGGATGGCTAGAGGACAAATGTAATGATGTGGAGGCTTATCTCACTAGGGGTAAGATAGATACAGCCTACAGGAAAATTAGAAAGACCTTTGGAAAAGAGAGAGCCCCTTGTATGAATATCAAGAGCTCAGATGGAAACCCTGTTCTAAGCAAAGGAGGGAAAGCAGAAAGGTGGAAGGAGTATATAGAGGGTCTATACAAGGGCGATGTACTTGAGGACAATATTATGGAAATGGAAGAGGGTGTAGATGAAGATGAAATGGGAGATATGATATTGCGTGAAGAGTTTGACAGAGCATTGAAAGACCTGAGTCGAAACAAGGCCCCAGGAGTAGACAACATTCCACTGGAAATACTGACTGCCTTGGGAGAACCAGTCATGACAAAACTCTACCATCTGGTGAGCAAGATGTATGAAACAGGCGAAATACCCTCAGACTTCAAGAAGAATATAACAATTCCAATCCCAAGGAAAGCAGGTGCTGACAGATGCGAAAATTACCGAACAATCAGTTTAATAAGTCACAGATGCAAAATACTAACGCGAATTATTTACAGACAAATGGAAAAACTGGTAGAAGCCAACCTTGGGGAAGATAAGTTTGGATTTTGTAGAAATGTTGGAACACGTGAGGCAATACTGACCCTACGACTTGCCTTGGCCAGTTTAAGGAAAGGCAAACCTAGCATTTGTAGACTTAAGAGAAAGCTTTTGAAAATGTTGACTGGAATACTCTCATCCAAATTCTAAAGGTGGCAGAGGTAAAATACAGGGAACGAAAGGCTATTTACAATTTATACAGAAACCAGATGGCAGAGTCGAGGGGCATGAAAGGGAAGCAGTGGTTGGGAAGGGAGTGAGACAGGGTTGTAGCCTCTCCCGGATGTTATTCAATCTGTATATTGAGCAAACAGTAAAGGAAACAAAAGAAAAATTTGGAGTAGGTATTAAAGTCCATGGAGAAGAAATAAAAATGTTGAGGTTCACTGAAGACATTGGAATTCTGTCAGAGACAGCAAAGGACTTGGAAGAGCAGTTGAACGGAATATACAGTGTCTTGAAAGGAGGATATAAGATGAGCATCAACAAAAGCAAAATGAGGATAATGGAATGTAGTTGAATGAAGTCAGGTGATGCTGAGGGAATTAGATTAGGAAATGAGACACTTAAAGTAGTAAATGAGTTTTGCTATTTGGGGAGCAAAATAACTGATGATGGTCGAAGTAGAGAGGATATAAAATGTAGACTGGCAATGGCAAGGAAAGTGTTTCTGAAGAAGAGAAATTTGTTATCATCGGGTATAGATTTAAGTGTCAGGAAGTCGTTTCTGAAAGTATTTGAAGTATTTGTATCGAGTGTAGCCATGTATGGAAGTGAAACATGGACGATAAACAGTTTGGACAAGAAGAGAATAGAAGCTATCAAAATGTGGTGCTACAGAAGAGGAGTTTGTGGCGCAACTTGACAAGAAGAAGGGACCGATTGGGAGGACATGTTCTGAGGCGTCAAGGGATCACAAATTTAGCATTGGAGGGCAGCGTGGAGGGTAAAAATCGTAGAAGGAGACCAAGAGATGAGTACACTAAGCAGATTCAGAAGGATGTAGGTTGCAGTAAGTACTGGGAGATGATGAAGCTTGCACAGGATAGAGTAGCATCGAGAGCTGCATCAAACCAGTCTCAGGACTGAAGACCCCAACAACAACAACAACAACAACAAGAAACTCTGCCACTTGTCGAAAGCTGACAGAGAATATCATGCATGGTCAGTTACAGTGTAGATTATGGTGACTTTACGTGAAACTGAGAAGCTAAGATGGTAGATTCATGATGGTTTTGATGGCAGTGACGGTATACAAATGTAACATGCAAGTACCGTTAAAAATATTAAATCTGAAACATGGTAGAAGTTTCAAATTAATGAAAAGTAACATTAACCCACACTCTGTAAAGAGAAAAAAGACTAAGATCAGATGTCAAAAGTTTTAGAGAACTTTAACTCCAACCAATGGCATCCAAATCACCATGTGTTTCACACTGAAATAGATGTGACATGCAGTCACCACAATTACTGAGCTTCACAAAACAATAGTAGTAAGCCATTGCCACTAAACAATTTATTGCCATGGCAGCATTTTTATTCTATTGCATTGTGGAACTTAATGATGATGAGCGTTTGAGAATGAGGCCCCTTACTAGTTATGAAATAATAAAAAATCATGAGCACAGTAGCTGTGGAAGAGTTACTTCACATTCTTTTCTGGTTGATTTACTTAATAAATCTCTACTCATAGAACCACACAATGATACATATGTACTTTTGTTGTTCAGAATTATGTTGGATACTGATAGTCTCAAAGACTCCATCAAGTTGGAGAAAACTGTGCATCAACTGACAGAATATTTTGAGTTTTCAAAGCAACTGCAAAGAAACAGCCCTCTCATCACTCGTTGTCACGTCCACACTTTAATTTAACCAGGCTTCAATTACTTATCCTCATACTCAGAAAGAACATCTTACCCACAATCCTTCCTACCCAATCTAAGAAATAACCTTGTGTCGTAACTGCTCCCAGTCTCTTTTCACTAAGGTCATACCCCTGCAGAAGACCCAGGTACAAGATCTATCTTACACACCTGCTCTGTACAGCCTATTCCAGTCCTGTTACAGGCATACCATAGATTACTGGTCATGTGAAGCATATATATAAGCTCTCTAGTACTTTCTGCACAGTATTTTATGTGGATATTGTGGTGTCACTGCCAGACACCACACTTGCTAGGTGGTAGCCTTTAAATCGGCCGCGGTCCGTTAGTATACGTCGGACCCACGTGTCGCCACTATCAGTGATTGCAGACCGAGCGCCGCCACACGGCAGGTCTAGTCTAGAGAGACTCCCTAGCACTCGCCCCAGATGTACAGCCGACTTTGCTAGCAATGGTTCACTGACTACGGACTCTCTCATTTGCAGAGATGACAGTGTAGCATAGCCTTCAGCTACGTCATTTGCTAGTGAGGCGCCATATTCAGTTACTATTTATATTGATATTGATATTGTGAATCAGGTGCCATCGAGAGCGACGTTCATCATTAATGGATTAAAGATAAGCATCAAATTACTTACGTCCGCTTTCTGAATTCTAATTCCTTGTCATGTTCCGGACCTCACGTCAGGATAGTTCTTCCCTCCTCACTCCAGCCTGCGTGAGCTAAAAGTGTGCATTTCGGCCTCCTCTAGTAACACGGTGTTGGCTCTTCAGCCAATGCAACAGACATGACTAACTACCAGCTGCCAAAATGTGGCAAAGAGCATAGTTGACCACCCACTGGCAGACAACACATCAGTTCCCTAACCCTCTTGGTTTCAGACTCCACTGAACTCTACTCCACACCTGCCACATGAACTTCATTTGTTCTGAACTCACACCCTCCTCTCCAGAGCCTCCCCCTTCCTCAGTTTTAGCTAGCCTTTCCAGTCCACTTTTCCAAGACACTGTGCACAATTTACGTTGTTTTACAGAGATATACTAAAATTAAGTACTCATCATTCACAAACCAATGCAGAAGGTGTCAGAAAACCAGCCACGTGAAAAATTTGTGCACGTTGCACATTTATTTTCTTATATTTATGTACAAAAGCCAGCTTCCGAAATTTCCAGTGTGTACAAGTAAAATCATGTGTCAGATAAATTCACTTTGAAAACCTACATCCTAAAGCTTCATGTGAAATTTAAATGTGCTTTTCACATTAGTTATATCAAAATCCAGGCTTGTGTCATGATAAATTGCACATTTTCAAATGCCGAGTGCAGTGAAAAACATTGTGTGTTTCAGCATCAGTTGTAATCTACATATGCGCTTTGTATCATTTTAGTAGTATCCTTGATTAAGAAAAAATATCATTTGCACTAAATTTCAGTGTATATCTATGTGAAATATTATATATTTTTGTGAATTTTTGGATATTATGAGTGTTCTGATTAAGATATTTCGTGGTAGATAAGTGTATGTGATTTACAGTAACTGTCAAACATATTGCAATTAACATATCATGATACACTTTGTTTTCCCTTCACACAGGAGTGTATCTTGTATGCAATTATTGTGTATTAACACTCCCCCCCCCCCCCCCCCCCCCCCCCAAGTTTGTTAGTGACAATTACCTCAAAAATGTTTCTGGGAATCAGTAACTTTTATCACACTTTTTTTCTTGCCACAATTAAATCTCTCTTTGAGTGTTTATTGCTTCATCTCTTATTGGACCATTTTACACTTTATAGAATAACAGATCCAGAAATTGAGAGAGAATGGCAATTTTAGGTTAAATTTATTTGTTTACTGTTCTGTAACGTAATGTGGCAGAAAGAAATGCAGCCCCATTGTGAATGCTGTTCTCAGCCATGGAATGAATAACTTTATGCCTGTAAACAACTGGAAATCGCCCTAACTGCTGTCAGGCAGTTGGAAGGGAAGCGCTTCAAATATTGAATGGATGCTACAGATGATACGGCTACAAATTGCAAAGCATGCTCCCAAACACATAGCACATGGTGGTTACGACACATCATGCTCACTCTTAATCACAGATGGACCTTATATTAAAAAGATGCCCCTCATAAACTCACAGCATATTTTACATATAGCACATGCAATAAGAAATATGAAAAAAAAAAAAAAAACCGCCATGGAATGCCCATTAAATTTGGAGAGAATGACAGCATGTTCCTCTTTCCACTGAATACAGAGTTTCCTAAAAATACAAGGTGCAGTCCATATTGATTTGTACGTCTTCATTCATTGTACACCATCTGATATACCATTACAGTTCCAAATCTGTAGTACTTTGGTCTCCTCTAGGTGGCAGGACAATCACCAGAAGTGTAATACCTTCATAGTGCAGCCCATTTTCATAACTGCCATTATTATGTGAATGGACAAGGAGGAGTGTGAACATCAATCACAACACTGAATAATGTGGTTCCTGTGGAAAGAGGGTGTGAGCACTGTGGATATTCACAGGTGACTGGTAGCAGTGTGTCTTGTGCACCATCGTGAAAATTGGGTGGATGGCTGAAAAAGTGGCCACACTTCAACAGAGAAAGAAATCAGCTCTTGAAGGAAAGTGATTCTGGTAACACCAGTCAACATTTAAAGTGTGGAAAATAATATTCAGGAGAATACCTGCATCACAATCACGGAACTGGAGGCAGCCACAGGACTTTCCAGAAACGCACTGCCACACTTAATGCACAACACCTTCAGTATGGGTAGGTGAATGCAATGACACAAGGAAATGTGCAGTGATTGCCTTCAATACCAAAGCCAGAATACAGAAGGTTTCATGCTGAAACTCTTGACACAAGAAGATTTGGCCCCACAACCACGAGGTGGAAATCAAAGCCCAATTGATGCAGTGTCTCACCTAACAAGTTCCACACAGCGCCTTCAGTGGGAGAAAGCACATGGCCACAATCTTTAGGGACAAGGATGGAATCCACCTCACTGGCTGGCTGGAACCAGGGACCAAGAACCACTAGTAACAGCATGGCATGTGTGGACCCTTTTCACAGGTTGTGCCGTGCCATTCAAAAGAAACTGCCATGAAAATTGGTGAAAGAAGTGCTCTTGGAACAGAACAATGTTCATCCCTATATGAGTTGGACAAGCACGGCTACCATCGCTGACATGGCTTTCCAGGTACTGTCACATCCACTGTATTCTCCTGACTTCACCCCTTGTGATTACCACCTGTTCAGGACTATGAATGCAAAATTTCACAAATGCACATAGGAATTGCAGTAGGTGTGAGACTCCAGAAAAGTGGTTCAAGGAGGGCCTACGTAAGTTACTACATCGGTGGCGCAAGTGTGTGAAACTTAATGAAGACTATGTCGAAAAAGGGCATGTATCTTCTGAGGCATGGGGATATTTTACGTGAGGGTTGGTACTTAAATAGTGGCAATTATTTAATCACAACTGATACAGAACAGTTACATTTTTGCACCTGTACTGTCCTTCAAATTAGCTCCAGTGTTGTGTAGAACCTATTGTCAGTGATGTTGAAGGTGCAGTACACTGTTAGCAGAGCCTGTTCTGTTGTTGGTGGGAATGAAGCAGTCTACTGCCTGTCGAATCTCTGGAACAATTCGAGGCGAATGCCACGAAGTGATTCCTTCATCTTCGGAATCAAATCAAAGTCACAAGGAGTATGGTGGGTGGTGCAGTACTCCCCTGTGCCATCAACCGAATAGGCCCCAGTCCCATCAACGGAACAGAACAGCCACAGCTTGTGCTGTATGAGCCAATGCATTGTTGTGCAAAATGATGCATGGGTTGGCAGAGAAAGTGTCGCTGCTTCTTTTGCAAAGCTGGTTGCAGGTGATGCTCCAAAAACAAAACAGTAATACTGTGAACTGATGGTCTGCTATGGAGGAACATAATGGTTCAAATGGCTCTGAGCACCATGGGACATAACATCTGTGGTCATCAGTCCCCTAGAACTTAGAACTACTTAAACCTAACTAACCTAAGGACATCACACACATCCATGCCAGAGGCAGGATTCGAACCTGTGACCGTAGCAGTCGTGTGGTTCCGGACTGAGCGCCTAGAACCGCTAGACCACCGCGGCCGGCCGGAGGAGGAAAATAATGCGTTAGGATAACAACATCACAGTCTTACATGTACACATACATTCCATTCGCACCATCAACAGAACAGGCTCTGCTAACGGTATACTACGTTTTCCACATCGCTAGCAATGGGCTTTACACAATAATGGTAACTACTTTGAAGGACAGTAACAGGTGCAAACATGTAACTCTTGTGTATCGGTTGTGAATAAATAGTTGCCACTATTTAAATTCCAACCCTCGTATATGTAATCTTTATGATAGATACACTGATGAAGTCTTCAGCCCCTGCTTTGCTTTAGATACATTGATGATATCTTTACCATATGGCCTCATGGTGAGGCTGACCAGCTAAAATTCCTAGAATCTCTAGATACCTTCTACCAATTAAACTTCACATGGGCCTATTCTGAATCTCATGCCACTTTCCTTGATGCTGATTTTGTCCTCACCGAAAGCCAGCTACACATTTCTGTCCACATTAAACCTACAACAAACAACAGTACTTTCATGCTCATAGTTGCAATCCTTTCCATGTCAAACATTCCCTCCCATACAGCCTTGGCACTTGAGGGAAATGTATTTGTTTAGAGCAGAAACTTTACAGCAATACACCACCATTCTCACGTCACCATTCACTGCTTGTAATTACCCCGCCAGCCTAGTTAAATAGCAGATTTCCCGGGCCATCACATCCAATCCTGGTACTGCTGATCCCTCCACAAAACAGCTTTAGAGCACACCAGTGGTGACTCAGTATTATCCTTGTCTGGATTGTGTTGATCAGCTACTTCTACAGGGTTATGAATTCCTAAAATAATGACCTGAATGGAGATTCATTCTGTCTGAAATTTTGACCATCACACCTAGAATAGCTTTCCATCGCCCTCCCAATCACCACAATATTCTTGTCAGGCCCTATGCTGCTTCTGTGCCCATCTCCCTATCCTTTGGTTCCTACCCCCATGACAGCCCCTGCTGCAAGACTTGCCCTGTGCACCCTCCTACCACCATCTATAATAGCCCTGTAACTGGCAAAAAATATACTACACATCACATATCAGCTATTATGTGAACACTGTTCAGCCTTCTACATCAGCAGAACTACCACCAAATTATCTATTAGAACGAATGGGCATAGGCAGAGGGTGTATACTGGCAACTCGCAATATCTTGTTGCAGAGAATGCTCTAGAACATGACACTCGTGACTTCGGTGCCTGTTTCACCACATGCGCCCACCTGGATTCTTCCTCCAGACACCAGTTTCTCAGAACTCCACAGGTGGGAACTAACATACAAACTAACATACAACATGTCCTTGGTTCTCACCACTCACCTGGTCTTAATTTACGTTAATTTCTTCTGCCTCAGCATTTCTTTACTGTAACTCTGTAACTACTCTTTGCTTCAGTCCGTTTCAGTTTTCTACATCTTTCATTGTCTTTCCCATATATTTTTCACTGCCCGCCTCCCACCTCTGTTATGTGCAATGCACTTAGCTTTTCACTCATTTTAACTCATGTGTGATTAAACAATAATCTCTGCGTGTATATTACCCTGTTCTCCACCTTTAAGCTATTAGGTTTTCAAATCTTGTCCGATGCAATCCCCGAGAATCAGTCTTTCCTTCTGATCCCGTACAGTGAGTCTCCCCTGACTCGCAGTTCTGAGTGACTTTCCCGAAATCTACTCCTTTTCCTAGACCTCTCCAGTCCTTTTCCTTCCCCTTAAACCCTTCTGCTTGAAGAAGGAGCCACTGTTACTGAAAGCTTGCCAATTTCAACAGTCTTATGTGTGTGTTCTGCTGCTGCTTCGTGAGTAGATTTTTGACCTGTCTGTTTCACATCAGGCTAGATTACTACTATATTGAACGAAACTACTAAATTTAATGATAATTTTTTTCCAAACGGTAGCAAGATCCCACGTTCTTGTTAGTGCTTTCATTTCCATTTCCAAAATTACTTCATAATGTCTACATGCACCCCAAAAAAACCTCTTCACAAGAAATTTAAATCTTGCTTATGATGTTGTACAAGGCACCATTTCCAACTAAAAATAAATCATCTTTAATTAAAGAGTTTTTCAATAAGAGCAATAAGATTTTCAAAGTTAGCCCTTAGTGACTCCAACATTTGTCTTTTTTGACCATGCTTGAATTTTCTTGAATGTTATGAATGAAACTAACGGAGTGCAAGCAAACACACAAGATAAATATATGAATATCTTGCAAAAATCGTAAAATACCATGCTTTGATGATTAACTCCAACACCAAGAAACGTACAACTAGAAATATAAAATAAAGACACTCTAACATCACGTATGCCTGTGAATGATTAAATTAGTCAGATGAGACGCAATCGACATTTTTCTTCAGTCTATCTTAACATTACCAGGCATAATGTCAGAAATGCTTCTCTGTCACCTGTTCCCTTCCTGTAACCAAACTGATCTTTGTGAACATTGGGGCTAAGGTACAGACAGACAAATAATTTACCACTGCAGAACACAAGTTGAAGGTCAAGAAAGATAAACTTCATGTTCAGAAGGATATAAGCTACTATGACTGCACCACGAATTGTTGACTGTTAGAGGGGTGACACAAGCACCAAAAAAGGAACCTAGCAATAATCAGCAATTTCATTGTTAGTGGAGTAAGTCAGCCAATAGTTGTATCGTAGACTGTAGTTTCAGCAGCAGTTGAATATCTACAAGCAGCTGCGACTTTTCCTGCAGTAGGTATATAGCATGTTATCACCTTATCACCACTATTGTTCAACTTACACATTTACAAGGACATGGCGAAACAGTTGGCATACACTTACTACTAATGTGGTTCTGTGAACAAGTAAAACAGCTGTTGTAGGATCTCTTCTCACTTCAATGACCACACTTTCACATAAAGAGCTCTTTGACAAAATATCACACAAAGCTACACATCTGGAACCAAAATTGTTCTACAGTTTTGTGGAGAATATTGATTGGCATCGTGAACAAACCCCTGATGAAATTTTGTGATCTCAACAGCATACAGAGCAACATCAAGTTCACCACTGAGGTGGAAGAAAATGGAGACCTACCATTCCTGCAAATTCTGAAAAAAAAAGAATCTAAAGAATACATGGGGGTACTCCATCTACATGAAAAGAGGACATTTGAATTTTTACCACAATCCTAGAAGCTGGCACCATCTAGTGTAGCTTGGTGTACCGAGCTCAAGCCACCTGCAAGAGCAGCCTGCTTCCTGAGTCACTTCCCCTCTGAAGAAGGTGGCAAGACATAACATGCATGACTTCCTTACAGAATGCAGAACCACCCACCGCCATGATTCCCAAGAAACCTCAAGAAATAACACAAAAACCCCACATTTCATGTAACACACAATATTGGGGACATCTTGGTCTATGTCAAAGGTCACATAGGGCTAAACACATGTTTACTGTTATGTCTAGAGTGTGGTAGACAATACAATGGCCAGGTGGCGTGCACTCTCTCCCGTATCTTCTCCATCATTTTATAAGGAGAATTCTTTTTTGGGATCTACAGCTGATAAAGCATTTGTTTTAAAAACAGAAGTTCCAAGCTACACTTTTGGCGCCCCCCCCCCCCCCCCCCCCCAGAATTACAGTATTAGTTTTTATGTCACAGATTGAAGCACAAGTTTTCATTCACGCATACAGCTCAGCTGGAATGTGCGATCACCAATGGTCACAGTTAGACTAAAGTTTAATCTAACTGTAAACAATAAGAATACGAGATTCCATCTTGACAGCTTGGCTGTGAAAGTAAAAGACAATCTTGTCAACTAGAAGCAGTGTCTGCGTGGAATGCTGCATTAACAAAAATCCAGCAATAACTCTCTTGGCTATGATATTGCTCACTAATCATATACTACACCACAAATTGGAACATATTCTTCCGGAGGCCCACAAGTGGTTCACATGTTGCACTCTCAGCAGAGAAGAAATGTACAGACATTAAAAAAAGTTTTGCATGACTTTGGTTCTGAGAGTTCTGGAACCTGCACAGAAAATTGGAATAGATATCAACATAAACATCATTTCTGCCCTTTTTATTTCTCATGAAAACCACACATAGTTTGTTGTACTACCATACTGCAAGACCTTCAGAGGTGGTCCAGATTGCTGTACACACTGGTACCTGTAATATCCAGTAGCACATCCTTTTGAATTGATGCATGCTTGTATTCGTTGTAGCATACTATTCACAAGTTCATCAAGGCACTGTTGGTTCAATTTGTCCCACTCCTCAACGGCGATTCAGCGTAGATCCCTCAAAAAAAGGTTGTGTGTTACGTCATCCATAAACAGCCCTTTTCAATCCATCCAGGCGTGTTCGATAGGGTTCATGTCTGGAGAACATGCTGGCCATTCTACTGCAGTGGTCATCCACTGCAGTAATAGCCCTTGGGTGGCCTGAGAAAGGCATAACATCGACAGTTCCTGTCTCTCTATCTCCTCCATGTCCGACTAACAGCACTTTGGTTCACTCCGAGAGGCCTGGACACTTCTACATCTACATCTACATCTACATCCATACTCCGCAAGCCACCTGACGGTGGCAAAAAGTAACAATGCAGACACGGTCAAACTGTGGTATTGAGCTTCTAGGCATAGTTAAACTACAGACAACATGAGCCGTGTACCTCTTTCCTAGTGAAATGACTGGAACTGATCGGCTTTCGGACCCCTCTGTCTCATAAGCGCTGCTCATGAATGATTGTTTACATCTTTGGGCAGGTTTAGTGAAATCTCTCTGAAAAGTAAAAGGGACTGTGTCTGTGATACAATATCCATGGTCAACATCTATCTTCAGGAGTTCTGGGAAATGAGGTAATGCAAAACTTTTTTCGATGTGCGTAGTTCCCAAATAATTTGAAATTTCACTTGCCCTGAAGATAACAAACAGCAAACTTGTCCAAACATTCCATCAAGACACTGTTGTTACTTGGCACATAACCCATAATTTCATCCATAGTAATTG
Source organism: Schistocerca gregaria (assembly GCF_023897955.1). NCBI lineage: Eukaryota > Metazoa > Arthropoda > Insecta > Orthoptera > Acrididae > Schistocerca > Schistocerca gregaria. Next base: position 21,384 of record NW_026061892.1, on the reverse strand, counting down.
CTTAGAAGTCCATCAGTCTCATAAAGCTGCAGACAGGTCATCAAACTTACAATGCAGCACCTAGTTCATGCTATAAAAAACGCACTGAAATACAAATTTCTCATACAACTAATTTATTTATGTCCACATAGCTTGTAATACTTTAATCAGTGATAAAATAATTAATGAACTTTGTGTGTGGTGGTGAACCCTCCACAGTTAGCTGAAAGGGTTACTTTTGAGACTTTTCTGCAAGAGCAGTAATTTAGGCCTGTCTACCAGTTTGACAGTATACTCATAATGGAAAAACTACTACTTGGGAAGCTAATTAATGAGGACCATGTTAAAATATAGAATTCTTAGATATGTATATAATGAGATGGCATGCACTAAAATGGAAAGCACTACAAAATAATTTTTGTACATACCAAAAGAATCCTTCATAACAATAAGCGACAGGATATAGAGACCCAGGCTGAAGAACTCTGCTAGTACCATAATGTAATGCCATGTCCTGATAGTTAATGCAACCATAATCAGTTCAGTAAGAATTAATGCTGTAAAACTTATGGCAACAATATGAATAAACTCATCTTCAAACAGTATAAGGGCCCCATACATTATAACACCGCCTGAAAAGGAAATTCATTGTTTACAAAACAAATATAAAAAATTAATTAACACAGAAGACATTAGTTAGAGTCAGAAAATTAAACAATGCTGTTGAATGTAATAAAGCGTTGTTATTTTTTGGCTCCAGCTAGATACCGTATTGTCAAATTGGTCTAAACTCCAGGGAATGAAAGCTACTGGCTTTATTAAAAACTTATTTGGGATGAGTAGTTGACAATTTTCTTTTAATTTATTTGCTAAGAGTAGATGTCCTTGCCTACACTTCAGCCAAGTTGACAGTGTTGATAATTTTCCCTGCTTGGTTGTAAAATATAAGTTCTACATCAACAAACTGCACAAATATAACCATACAACTGTCAGTTGTTACCACTGCACTAACTGCTGTTGCAAACTAGTATATAACATGAACAACATTATCTGTATCCTACCCCAGAAACTTCCAATGATATTTGTAGTTCAGTTTAAATTTTGGTATTGTATGCATCCTTATGACAAGTTACTATGAAATATATTCAAGTGTATGTTACCTGTATACAAAGGTTAGTTTCAGTTTTAAATTTTGTTTGTTAGCATTTTACTATCCCTCTTTGTCTCTTTAAAAAACACAATCTTATGACTATCTGCACAACTGAAATTAGTAATGACACCAGTTACGGTATGTGACCTGGGGCTGAAAAGATATAAATGAGGTCTAACCAGTTGATAAGTTTGTGTGTTGAGAGCAACTGAAAACAACTTTTTGGTGGGATGTGCAAATATGCCCAGAGTGCTTTAGGTAAATAAAACAGCATTTTTGAAACCAGGCTTCAAACATGGATGGGTGGATGGATGGAGAGGGTTTTAAGGGCAAACATGGACAACTCAGGAAAAAAGTGGTAGCAGATGGTAGTGGCTGGCTGGCCGCAAGGATAAGGGGAGGAGCCAGCCACTGTGCAATACACTAAAACCTCCAGCCTAAAAGTTTAGGCCAGAGTCCAGACACATCACAAAACTTCAAAACCCTAGACAGGGTGTATACGACCCGGGACAAGCAGGAGATCTGGGAAAAGCCGGGAATTTTTTCATCCGGGAGAAAACCGAGAATTTTTTATAATTCCTGGAATTTTTCATTGTTTTTGTTTTCAGTTAATTTTTTGTAATTTGGACTGGTAAGAACCAATATGCTATCAAAGAATATTAATGTATCCTCGAACTGCAGATACTTCAACAAAAGAACATAAACAAGAGAAAAAAATGAAAATAAATTGCAAAGGAAATGCGCCATATACAATGACACACAGTCCTCATGCAAGTGTCTGCTAACAGCAAAATGTGTCAAAGGCTTTAGGAAGACTATGCAATGCTTCATAACAAATTGCCTCCGATGAGCGTGAAGTCACAACTGTTTCCATTGGATTCGTTTTAGCAGTTACGAGCGGGCTCATGCGCATGCGCTGTTGAGTCGCGTTTGAGTAGTAGATTCTTCCACTTCTGGCTACAGGAATGTGGCTGTTGTCTGTGCAAGCAGTTGCAGCAAGCAGATAGATGCTACCAGGAAAAGGGGCCGCCAAATTCATATTGTTGAGGAAAAAAACTTGTTTCACAAAGTGCCTAGCATCCAGCGCACGTTTCCGCGATTATTCATATGATTTTGAAACGCTTCCCTGTTGGTTTCTGAACATTTTTTAACACATTTTAAGTTGATTTCTGAGTGAATTATAAGTTGACTTTTGAATGCATGTATAGTGTACGTGATGTGTCTGTCAGGAGAATCCTCGTCGCATCTAGAAATAAGCTTTCCGCAGACAAAAGGGGACGGGGCTATACAAGCTAAGGGAGTAAAGCTGAACGGATGAATGCCAATCGCTATCTGATTAAGTTTTTGAATGGGTTTGCGAATCATCAGCATTGTTATAATTACTAGCGAAATCCATAGATTCAGACTTTTCTTTTTTGGTCATCGGTCTACTGACTGGTTTGATGCGGCCTGCCACGAATTCCTTTCCTGTGCTAGCCTCTACATCTCAGAGTAGCACTTGCAACCTACGTCCTCAATTATTTGCTTGACGTATTCCAATCTCTGTCTTCCTCTACAGTTTTTGCACTCTACAGCTCCCTCTAGTACCATGGAAGTCATTCCCTCATGTCTTAGCAGATGTCTTATCATCCTGTCCCTTCTTCTTATCCCTTACCTTATCAGTCCACCTAATTTTCAACATTCGTCTATAGCACCACATCTCAAATGCTTCGATTCTATTCTGTTCCGGTATTCCCATAGTCCATGTTTCACTACCATACAATGCTGTACTCCAGACGTACATCCTCAGAAATTTCTTCCTCAAATTAAGGCCGGTATCGGCTATTAGTAGACTTCTCTTGGCCAGAAATGCCTTTTTTGCCATAGCTAGTCTGCTTTTGATGTCCTCCTTGCTCCATCCGTCATTGGTTATTTTACTGCCTAGGTAGCAGAATTCCTTAACTTCATTGACTTCGTGACCATCAATCCTGATAAGTTTCTCGCTGTTCTCATTTCTACTACTTCTCATTACCTTCGTCTTTCTCCAATTTACTCTCAAACCATACTGTGTACTCATTAGACTGTTCATTCCATTCAGCAGATCATTTAATTCTTCTTCACTTTCACTCAGGATAGCAATGTCATCAGCGAATCGTATCATTGATATCCTTTCACCTTGTATTTTAATTCCACTCCTGAACCTTTCTTTTATTTCCATCATTGCTTCCTCGATGTACAGATTGAAGAGTAGGGGCGAAAGGCTACAGCCTTGTCTTACTCCCTTCTTAATACGAGCACTTCGTTCTTGATTGTCCACTCTTATTATTCCCTCTTGGTTGTTGTACATATTGTATATGACCCGTCTCTCCCTATAGCTTACACCTACTTTTTTCAGAATCTTGAACAGCTTGCACCATTTTATATTGTCCAACGCTTTTTCCAGGTCGACAAATCCTAGGAACGTGTCTTGATTTTTCTTTAGCCTTGCTTCCATTATTAGCCGTAACGTCAGAATTGCCTCTCTCATCCCTTTACTTTTTCTAAAGCCAAACTGATCGTCACCTAGCGCATTCTCAATTTTCTTTTCCATTCTTCTGTATATTATTCTTGTAAGCAGCTTCGATGCATGAGCTGTTAAGCTGATTGTGCGATAATTCTCGCACTTGTCAGCTCTTGCCGTCTTCGGAATTGTGTGCTTTTCCAAAAGTCAGATGGTATGTCGCCAGACTCATATATTCTACACACCAATGTGAATAGTCGTTTTGTTGCCACTTCCCCTAATGATTTTAGAAATTCTGATGGGATGTTATCTATCCCTTCTGCCTTATTTGACCGTAAGTCGTTCAAAGCTCTTTTAAATTCTGATTCTAATGCTGGATCCCCTATCACTTCTAAATCAACTCCTGTTTCTTCTTCTATCACATTAGACAAATCTTCATCCTCAGAGGCTTTCAATGTATTCTTTCCACCTATCTGCTCTCTCCTCTGCTTTTGACAGTGGAATTCCCGTTGCACTCTTAATGTTACCACCGTTGCTTTTAATGTCACCAAAGGTTGTTTTGACTTTCCTGTATGCTGAGTCTGTCCTTCCGACAATCGTATCTTTTTCGATGTCTTCACCTTTTTCCTGCAGCCATTTCGTCTTAGCTTCCCTGCACTTCGTATTTATTTCATTCCTCAGCGACTTGTATTTCTGTATTCCTGATTTTCCCAGAACATGTTTGTACTTCCTCCTTTCATCAATCAACTGAAGTTTTTCTTCTGTTACCCATGGTTTCTTCGCAGGTACCTTCATTGTACCTATGTTTTCCTTCCCATCTTCTGTGATGACCCTTTTTAGAGACGTCCATTCCTCTTCAACTGTGTTGCCTACTGCGCTATTCCTTATTGCTGTATCTATAGCATTAGAAAACTTCAAACGTATCTCGTCATTCCTTAGAACTTCCGTATCCCACTTCTTAGCGTATTGATTCTTCCTTGCTAATGTCTTGAACTTCAGCCTACTCTTCATCACTACTATATTGTGATCTGAGTCTGTATCTGCTCCTGGGTACGCCTTACAATCCAGTATCTGATTTCAGAATCTCTGTCTGACCTTGATGTAATCTAATTGAAATCTTCCCGTATCTCCCGGCCTTTTCCAAGTATACCTCCTCCTCTTGTGATTCTTGAACAGGGTATTCGCTATTACTAGCTGAAACTTGTTACAGAACTGAATTAGTCTTTCTCCTCGTTCATTCCTTGTCCCAAGCCTATATTCTCCTGTAACGTTTTCTTCTACTCCTTCCCCTACAACTGCATTCCAGTCGCCCATGACTATTAGATTTTCGTCCCCCTTTACATATTGCATTACCCTTTCAATATCCTCATACATTTTCTCTATCTGTTCATCTTCAACTTGCGACGTCGGCATGTATACCTGAACTATCGTTGTCGGTGTTGGGTCTGCTGTCGATTCTGATTAGAACAACCCGGTCACTGAACTGTTCACAGTAACACACCCTCTGCCCTACTTTCCTATTCATAACGAATCCTACACCAGTTATACCATTTCCTGCTGCTGTTGATATTACCCGATACTCATCTGACCAGAAATCCTTGTCTTCCTTCCACTTCCCTTCACTGACCCCTACTATATCTAGATTGAGCATTTGCATTTCTCTTTTCAGATTTTCTAGTTTCCCTACTACGTTCAAGCTTCTGACATTCCACGCCCCCAACTCGTAGAATATTATCCTTTCGTTGATTATTCAATCTTCTTCTCATGATAACCTCCCCCTTGGCACTCCCCTCCCGGAGATCCGAATGGGGGACTATTCTGGAATCTTTTGCCAATGGAGAGATCATCATGACACTTCTTCAACTACAGGCCACATGTCCTGTGGATACACGTTACGTGTCTTTAATGCAGTGGTTTCCATTGCCTTCTGCATCCTCATGTCGTTGATCATTGCTGATTCTTCCGCCTTTAGGGGCAATTTCCCACCCCTAGGACAAGAGAGTGCCCTGAACCTCTATCCGCTCCTCCGCCCTCTTTGACAAGGCCGTTGGCAGAATGAGGCTGACTTCTTATGCTGGAAGTCTTCGGCCGCCAATGCTGATTATTTATCAAAATTTAGGCAGTGGCGCGGATCGAACCCAGGACCGAAGACGTATTGATTATGAAGCAAAGACGCTACCCCTAGACCACTGGTCAGACTATCAGAATGGAAATAAACGATTGACAGGAATGAAATTTTGACAGAAAATTTTTGGTCACATTGCTACCCTAGTACGAACCAGTAGTACAGTCCCTGGCAAGCAGCCGCCTAAGTTCTATTCTGGAAGTAACGCGGAAAACGTGTTGTTCGAACACGTAATAACGCCTAACCGGAAGACAATCACGGGATAACTAAACCCGTGCTTCTGGCAGGGTTAGTGAAGTTAATCGGCGAGCAAATTTTGACAGTGGCAGCAATAGCTACAGAATTGGTGATGACAAGACTGTTTGTTAGAACGAGGAAGGAGAAGAAATGTGGACATCACACAAATTATGGAAGAGTAAGACGATTCCACATTTACATAAGAATTTCGTTATACTACTTTTCCATCTCATGCTTGGGAAACTGGTGCCTATGAATGAAATGTGAAACTATTTCATAACATAAAGATTTTTGCTTGTAATGGCCTAATGGGCATTTGATATTGGTACTTCGTGGATTAGATTCTGTCGTGTTACAGAAATGGCCATTTGTGCCAAAACAGTCTCGTTTATTTGGTGTGTTACAAAATGTCTGCAACATTAGAAAGGCCTATTTTGTTTTATCTAGCAGTGACAAAATAGACTTAATCAGATTGAGAAACCATACCAGTCTTGGGTACTATTTGTATTAACAGCTTCTTCAGTACTAGATAACGACATTTCGTTTTTTCATGTAGCAAAAAGTTTGATGAACTTTGATGAGGTAATAGATTCTTTCGCAGAATGGAAAGCACGCCATGCAAAGCTGTAGCAAGATTAGAGAGGAAAAAATGCTAGCAGCTGAGGTTTGAAGAAATGTGCAATTTCTTGCTTATCTCTTGTCAGTATTGGTTTTATGCATCCTACATTTAATTGTATGTCACACAAAACAGCAAGTTATTAACTAACAGGCAATAAAGAGTTCAGATTTTCTGAAAAGTTTTTGTTCTCTCGATTACAAATAATCCCAGCCGCTATTAATTGTGAGAGTCTTTTTTTAAGAGAGGCAGGCTGTCAAACTGGCTGGCTGGGACCAGGAGAGGCATCATAGGACATTTCAATTTCCACTCTCCTGACTATAGTTTGGACGTGCGGTAGAAAAATGTTTTATGAAGAGACATGGCACTGCACCTTGGCATACTTAAGACCAAATGATATGTCGTAAGGTTCCTCGAATACATATGTTTTATGTTTCAGACTTTTCAGAAAAATGTGCGCTACAAGATGAACATATTTTCAAAATTCGATTTTTTTTAGTATAGACCCATTTTGCAAATGTCGTAGATCCGGGGCTGATGCGCAGAGCAGTCTGAGTTATAGTGGGTAGTCTCCACGTGACATGCGTTTACATTTAGTGATTTTGCTGTTTCCCCTTCGTTTCCTCTCACGTCAAATGAAAACAATCAGGATATCTGTGACCAGGAGCTATCAAGTGAATTAAAACACATTCACATAATTACAGAAGCCTGAAATATGTCATTAGTTTCAGATTTGATTTTATTTCCACCTTTCTGACACTCAAGCATTAATTGCCTTGCAGAACGATGAAGTTGTTTGTTATTTTTGTCTGTTTGCTAAAGAAATTTGACTTTTGTTAACCTTTTCCGCAGAGGCAGTCAATGTACTTGAAACAAAACGTTTAATTCCACAGCACTGGCCAGTTTCAAATGTTCGCTGCATTTCAAGTGCACGTTTTCATTTTCTAGCACGTATGGCATTATGCCATAATAAAGAACCAAACACGATATAATACAGTACTGGTGCTCCAAGAAAATTTCCATCGCGAAAACCACACTGAAAATGTTAATATCAGGTCGAGGTCTACTTCATTGGGAATCTGGACATACGAATATGCCCTTTAAGTATGCACTTTAAATGTGCACATTTTAATATGGTTCACGATATTCCGATGCTCTTGCAGTATACTCTGATGTCTTGTTTCTTTTATGAAGTAATGGATGATTTTCCAATGTTTTACACGTACGTACGTATGGGCTTCCTACGTCATGATAGCGCCATGCCAAGCACCGTGTCGCCTGTTACCTGCGCTCTCTGGCAACTGCTGAAACGAACCTGTTTCTAACAGGTCGCGGGAAAATATTGTGAATAGTAACTTGAAAAGCGTTACTTTCAAAATAAATATCATTTTATGTAAGTTGAACTATTTGCAAGAATGTACCATGAATTTATTTAATCACAGAGCGTTTGACTCTTAAAAATCAACTATCTGATGAAGAGCCATTTAGAAGTCTTTCGAACCCTGAAGATCAGACATTCATGTCATTATTAAAAAATTTACTGGCACATTTGTGTGAACTATCTTGAAGCGTAACACGCACAAAAAAGATCAACAGTATATGCAAAAGCTTAGCTTCTCTTGCAGCTTCAGACAAATATTATTTGTGAAAGCCTTGCTTTTCTTGTGCCAACACTATCTATATTAATTTAAACTATTAACTTTCCCTGTTTGTATTTTCGTGCTACTTAACAGTGATGGTGCTGTTTTGCTGACTACATCACGTGTCCTATGCTCTGAATATCCGCTGTCATCGGCTGGCGAGATCACGTGACATGAGCTACGAACAGCTTACAAAAGTGCATCGAAATCTCAATTTCAATGATTCGGAAAGTAACATGCGGTGTTTGGTGGAATTCCAATGTATACTTTCGTAATACTAAAATACGCAGCATACATGTTGCTGCACATCAAAGATATTTCCAAAACGTGTCTTTTTCCCTGAATTTGGTTTTCTAAAGTGCCGGGAAATTGTACGCCCATGTATAAAACCATAATCCTTCAAAGGATTGATAAGGGAAAATATACTGTCAACCGGGAGAAAGTGTATTTTTAACTGGGAAATCTGGGATTTTTTTTTTCCTTGTCCACGTATACACCCTGCTAGACACACACCTCTCATCATTAGCTAAAACACAGGGCAGATCCCCATCAACTCTTGCTTCTGCACTTGCATCACGGTATAAAATGCAGTCTTTTAAAACGTGCTGGAGAGAGATGAGCACACCACAAGCATCACAAATCGGGGGATCCTCCCGCCCTAATAGAAAGCTATGTGTGAGACAACAGTGTCCAATCTGAAGACGCGTGAGGGTCACTTCTTTCCGCCTGAGCACCCGGCAGGAGGTACGCCACGGCCGAGTTGTTGACTTCACGAACTGCAGTTTATTGTTCATCACCGCCAGCCATTCTTCCTCCCACAACTCCATGCACTTCTTGTGGAGTGCAGAAATGACAGACTGCAAGGGAATAGGACATTGGACCACATCCTGCTCTCTGCAGGCCTCCTTGGCAGCCCGATCGGCCTGTTCATTGCCCCATATTCTTACATGACCAGGCACCCAGCAGAAGGACACCTCCTTATCCCGCCGTTTGAGCCAGTACAGTTGGTCATATATCAGCTGGACCATATCCATAGTTGGGTACAGATTCTGCAATTATTGTAAGGCACTAAGAGAATCGGAGCACAGGAGACACCGATTGCCCTGAACACGATTCATCTGCTCCAATGCCTTCAGGATCACGTGGAGCTCCACTGCGAAAATGGTATATTCATCAGGAGGGTGAATACGGGTAACATGATCAGGGAACAGTACAGAACAGCCAAGGAAATTCTCCTGTTGTGTGTATTGCAAGTTTTGATTTATGACTGTGAGGCATTGACTTTGAAAAAGAAAACCAGTCAAAAGTTGATGGCTGCACCTTGGGAATTACTACGAGAGACAGTAAAGCAAACAAAAATATGAGGGAACAATTTGGAGTTGAAGACTTAATTATGGATCGCCAAGAAAATTAGGTTGAGGTAGGCTAAACATTTATCCAACCAAAGAGATGCTAAATGGTAGAAAGCAGTTGTTTGCCAAATTACGAGACACATAAGCTTGTTTCTATTGGAAGAAGGACAGTTAATATTAAGGAACACAGAGGAGAAATACAGAAGACTATCATTGAAGATTGCAATGCAAGGAGAAATCTAGAGATGGCTTTCATCCAGAATAGGTATTGATCATTGGAAAAAAGAAGCATGAAATCCATTAACAAGTTGGGAGAACGGGAAAAATGGGGTGAGTGGAGTAGGACTTGCACTCTACGGGTTCCATATAATAATAATAACACGAAGAAGAGTTTCATATGGTTTAATGGCTTTGTGCAAGTCTTTCTATAGGATGGCAGCTCATATGTCCATAATTTACCACAGTTACCCATCCGGGGAAAGCTACAGTTTAACATGGAATCCAAACCACATGTTCTTTCTGGCAACTCTTCACTTTGGTGAGTGGTGAAGGGCAGGTTAAAATGACAGTCAAAAAATGCATGCTCTGAATGAAATTTGTTCCCACAACCTCTCAGTGTCTAGACATGTGCTTTACAATCACACCCAATATATGTATATACAAATCATCTACAGGTTTTGATGAGTGAGTTTGTGCATATCAAAATATATGACCAAATGTTTGTATCTTTTATTATGGTATGTTAATAATTTTTACTTTTGTATAGTCTAGTTAACAATCGAATGAAACAATTTTTGTGTCATACACAATTTGTTTTTATTCTTTGCAAGTTTTTCTTGCAGTGGCCTGGAATATGTGCATATTTTTGTTTGTACTATTTAGTTTACATTTTGTGATGATTTATATGTAGGTTATAAACTGTTATGGCAGGTTGCTTTTCTAGGATGCAATAATTCTATAATAAAGTACGTTCTACTTACGGGTTTCGTGGATGTTGTGTTTTTGTTCCTTTTTGGAGTTGTTCTTGTACTAATAGTTGTCAATTGAAATTTTATTTTTCAGTCTTCATAGCACTAGAAACAGAACACTTGTCCTGATGTTATGTTCTGGTTGGTGTTGGTAATTGTTGACTGTTACTGCCAAAGACTGAATGTTACTGCCAACAATTGAATGCAGTTTTGTGATATCTGTGGTGTGTGTGTGTGTGTGTGTGTGTGTGTGTGTGTGTGTGTGTGTGTGAGAGAGAGAGAGAGAGAGAGAGAGAGAGAGAGAGAGAGAGAGGGAGAGGGAGAGGGAGAGGGAGGTGGGAGGTGGGAGGTGGGAGGTGGGGTGGAGTGAGGGTGAATGAGGATATGTATTCGATTCAATGTGGCTGCATGTACAAGTGAAATGATTTTTATCTTATCATTTCTTTTTTTAAGTGTGGCAGAGTCTCTGTATTGATGTGTGTTCACTCATTTATCACATATTTGTTTTCACCAATGGTTCTCTGGATGTGGTAATTTTCGTACATTTGGATAAGGTATTTGTCGTAGTTGTTTATTCTGATTATTCTCAAATCTTACACGTTTGTAGGATGGTGGTTATGGTTTAAGTGCTCTGCAAAAGTGGAATGATTTGTTTCATTCTTTTAATGGCTGACATGTTCTTTGTACTGTGTTTTAAAATAACTGCATGTCCTGCCTACATATATTGTGCCGGCCGGAGTGGCCGTGTGGTTTTAGGCTTTGCAGCCTGGAACCGAGTGACCGCTACAGTCACAGGTTCGAATCCTGCCTTGGGCATCGATGTGTGTTGTCCTTAAGTTAATTAGGTTTAATTAGTTCTAAGTTCTAGGTGACTGATGACCTCAGAAGTTAAGTCGCATAGTGCTCAGAGCCATTTTGAGCCATATATTGCATCACAACTTCGGCATTCAAGTTTATATATTCCTGATCCATGGAATTTATCCCTCTTGATTGCTGGTTGGCTCAAGTTGATTACAGGGTTTGCACAGTTTTATATGCTATTTGGAAGCCCCATTTCTTTAGTATGTTTGCCATTGTGTGTGTTAATTTGTATGTCATCTGCTACTTTTCTGTGTGCCGTTGTCATTGTGCAGGTGAGCTTATGGCTTGTGAATGTCTTTTCATTCTGGAGATGTTGGAAGTGTTGCATTTGTTTTGTATCTGGGTTTTAGTTTTTTGACCGAGTCTGTGTACTACATGTGTGTCTTGCACAACGCTTCTAGCTATTTGTATGATCGTACTCATTTCTTTTTCACAGTTTGTCTTGCTGAGCAGAACCCCGTTTTTTTCACAGTTTTTCTTGTTGAGCAGAACCCTGTTTATTCTATATAACGTATGTGTTAGTGCGCGAAGTTCTTGTTATGGGGACAATTAGATATGGAATGTATAATTGTGTCTGTGACCAGTGATTTTCTGAAAATGTTAAATGAATGTTTGCCATTTTCTTTTGTTATTGTTATGCCAAGAAAATTTATTTGGTCTTCTTTTTCAAATGTGAATTCTATGTATGGTGTGCTTTGTTGATATTAAAATGGATTTCATAAATTTTTTCCATTTGAGACATCTATCAGACAATTAATGTCGTCCACGTATGTTTTGCAGTATCTCATTTTGTAAATGACTGAGAAAAATGTTGGCTACAGTTCCTGATGTTGAGGATCCCTTAAGCAGCACATCACTTTGCAGGTAATATTCATTCTCAAACTGTAAGTAGTTTTGTTCAGTTATCAATCTGAGCAAACTTGTTGTTTCCCTTGCTGCTTCTGGAACAAGGTTGCTGTGGGATGCGAGATTTTGTTCTATGACTCCTATTGTTCCTGTGATAGGGATGGAAGTACACAAGTTGCCTATGTTGAATGAAATCAGTGATGCTGTATGTTTTACCTTTATTTCTGGTGGTGTTCTATTAGGTCTTCTTCTGTTGTTTTCTACTTTATAGTGTTTTGTGATTAATTTTTGGAGATGTTTGGCCATGTGGTATGTTGGTGCTGTCCTGAAATTAATAACTGCTCTTAATTGATTCTTCTGTGTTTTTTAGTATTTCTGTCTATCAGTGAATGCATGTTCTATGTTTTCCAGTGTTCATTTCAGGTTTGCCTGAAATTGTGAACTTGGGTCCGATTTCAGTTTCTGTATCGTTTTGTCATTTATGTATTCCTTGGTTCTCTTGACGTATTGTTCTTTGTCTATAAGTACTGGTGCATTACCCTTGTCTGCTGTAATTATTACACAGTGCCTGCTTCTGTGTGATTTTTCTTTTTGTGTGTGTATTTCGCTATGCTCTTGTCAGTCCAGTGTTTATGTCAAAATTATTTTGTTATTCTTCACATGTAAGGATGTGTTCAGTTTCTGCAATGAAATTTTCTATATATTGATTATTTAACCTGCTGTTGGTGCAATGTTTCAACCCTGTTTCTAAGGGCATATTTTCTTTTTCGTGTAGTTCTGTTTGTAAATGTATGATTACGTCTTTCTTATTGATAGTTCCATTATTTTCTGGTTATGCCTATTTTGTACATATTGCACTGCTCAGTACATGTTGTATTCAGTTTTTTCTATGAGTACCAAGAGGACTGTGGTGTTTCCTAAGTGCTGCCAACTACTGAGTGCATCTTTGTGATATCTGTGACCTGTCTGTGTGAATGCCTGCATGCACACTGTTGTGTGTGTGTGTGTGTGTGTGTGTGTGTGTGTGTGTGTGTGTGTGTGTGTGTGTGTGTGTGTGTGAGAGAGAGAGAGAGAGAGAGAGAGAGAGAGAGAGAGAGAGAGAGAGAGAGAGAGAGAAAATTTCTTTTGGTGTGATCAGGTGTGAAGTGTGGAAAACAACATTATAAGAAGAAGAACAGCACCAACAATGGAACAAAAACACAACATGTAGAACAATGTCCACAAAACCTGGACTTTGAACTTTCAATTATTACTGCATCAAAGAAAACTGCTAGAACTGTTTTTAGCCATTATATAAATGGTCTCAAAGTGCAAACAAAACAGTGCAAACATAACAGTATAAACAAAAATATGCACATCTTCCAGGCAACTGAAGATGCCTTGTACAGAATAAGGGCACATGGCACAAAAATTGTTTCTCATTCAGTTGTAGTCCAAAAGCAAAAATTAGCAACATACCGTGATATTATATGTAAGTGAGGATGACAGAAGTCCAAAAGTTGAAGAGGTCTGTATCTTTTGACTGCATGCCTTGTTGTTGTTGTTGTTGTTGTTATGCTACTCTATCCTGTCCAAGCTTCTTCATCTCCCAGTACCTACTGCAGCCTACATCCTTCTGAATCTGCTTAGTGTACTCATCTCTTGGTCTCCCTCTACGATTTTTACCCTCCACACTGCCCTCCAGTACTAAATTGGTGATCCCTTGATGCCTCAGAACATGTCCTACCAACCGATCTCTTTTTCTAGTGAAGTTGTGCCACAAACTCCTCTTCTCCCCAATTCTATTCAACACCTCCTCATTAGTTATGTGATCTACCCACCTAATCTTGAGCACTCTTCGGTAGCACCACATTTCGAAAGCTTCTATTCTCTTTTTGTCCAAACTATTTACTGTCCACATTTCACTTCCATACATGGCTACACTCCATAACAAATACTTTCAGAAACGACTTCCTAACACTTAAATTAATACTCGATGTTAACAAATTTCTCTTCTTCAGAAACGCATTCCTTGCCATTACCAGTCTACATTTTATATCCTCTCTACTTCGACCATCATCAGTTATTTTGCTCCCCAAATAGCAAAACTCATTTACTACTTTAAGTGTCTCATTTCCTAATATAATTCCCTCAGCATCGCCCGACTTAATTCGACTATATTCCATTATCATCTTTTTGCTTTTGTTGATGGTCATCTTATATCCTCCTTTCAAGACACTGTCTATTCCGTTCAACTGCTCTTCCAAGTCCTTTGCTGTCTGTGACAGAATTACAATGTCATCGGTGAACCTCAACGTTTTTAATTGTTCTCCATGGACTTTAATACTTACTCCAAATTTTTCTTTTGTTTCCTTTACTGCTTGCTCAATATACAGATTGAATAACATCCGGGAGAGGCTACAACCCTGTCTCACTCCCTTCCCAACCACTGCTTCCCTTTCATGCCCCTCGACTCTGCCATCTGGTTTCTGTATAAATTGTAAATAGCCTTTCGCTCACTGTATTTTACCTCTGCCACCTTCAGAATTTGAAAGAGAGTATTCCAGTCAACACTGTCAAAAGCTTTCTGTAAGTCTACAAATGCTAGAAATGTAGGTTTGCCTTTCCTTAAACTAGCTTCTAAGGCAAGTAGTAGGGTTAGTATTGCCTCACATGTTCCAACATTTCTACAGAATCCAAACTGATCTTCCCCAAGGTTGGCTTCTACCAGTTTTTCCATTTGTCTGTAAATAATTCGCGTTAGTATTTTGCATCCGTGACTTATTGAACTGATTGTTCGGTAATTTTAGCATCTGTCAGCACTTGCTTTCCTTGGGATTGGAATTATTATATTCTTCTTGAAATCTGCGGGTATTTCGTTTGTCTCGTAAATCTTGCTCACCAGATGGTATAGTTTTGTCAGGACTGGCTCTCCCAAGGCCATCAGTAGTTCTAATAGAATGTTGCCTACTCCTGGAGCCTTGTTTCGCCTCAGGTCTTTCAGTACTTTGTCAAACTCTTCACGCAGTATCATATCTCCCATTTCATCTTCATCTAAATCCTCTTTCATTTCCATAATATTGTCCTCAAGTACATCGCCCTTGTATAGACCCTCTATATACTCCTTCCACCTTTCTGCTTTCCCTTCTTTGCTTAGAACTGGGTTTCCATCTGAGCTCTTGATATTCATACAAGTGGTTCTATTTTCTTCACAAGGTCTCTTTAATTTTCCTGTAGGCAGTATCTATCTTATCCCTAGTGAGATAAGCTTCTACATCCCTACATTTGTCCTCTAGCCAACAGTGCTTAGCCATTTTGCACTTCTTGTCGATCTCATTTTTGAGACGTTTGTATTCCTGTTTGCCTGCTTCATTTACTGCATTTTTATATTTTCTCCCTTCCTCAATTTAATTTAACATATCGTCTGTGACGCAAGGACTTCTACTAGCCCTTGTCTTTTTACCTACTAGATCCTCTGCTGCCTTCACTACTTCATCTCTCAAGGCTACCCATTCTTCTTTTACTGTATTTCTTTCCCCCATTCCTGTCAATTGCTCCCTTATGCTCTCCCTGAAACACTGTACGTCCTCTGGTTTAGTCAAGTTTATCCAGGTCCCATATCCTTATATTCCCTGATTTCTGCAGTTCCTTCGGTTTTAACGTACAGTTCATAACCAATAGATTGTGGTCAGAGTCCACATCTGCCCCTGGAAATGTCTTACAATTTAAAACCTGGTTTCTAAATCTCTGACTTACCATTATATAATGGTCGTATCTCCAGGCTTCTTCCATGTAGACAACTTTCTTTTATGATTCTTGAACCAAGTCTTAGCTATGATTAAGTTGTGCCCAAAAATGATATATGGCACAAAAGCAAGACTCAGCCTAAAATTGTACTGCAATTACAGGTGGGGCCAATTACAAGCTGCAATGCAAGTCCCCACTTATAAGGTTCTGATGCTAACTATGACTCATCTGCCTTTATTGGGAAGATGGTAATGAAGTTTACAACTGCTGTGTAACAGAATGTGCTTTTAACAGCACTGACATCATGATGGTAGTCATACCAATGTACACTGCTAAGCAGATGGTAGATTACTAGATTAGATTTACAATATGAGTCATCTTACATAAGATCCCTTTGATACATGAAAGTCTTCTCAGTGGGACCATCTAGGTAATTTATGTTATTTCCCTAAGAAACCCACAGATGGGAGTCTGCTCTGTGCCATGAGCCTTCTTTTTATTTCTGGCGTCATCTATGCTTATTTGTATGTCTCTGTCCGTTTCTTTTATGTTGAGACTCTTCTAGTTATTTCTTTCCTCTGATGCAGGCAATTTCCCCCCATCTACAGTCTTATTTGTAGTCCAAATTTTCCCTGTTTTTAATTCAGTCTGTGGAAAGTCACATAATTTCTGAATAGCCTTCTTTCCTTTCCTCCACTTGTTCCTTCTCTTTTATTTGGTGAAGGTACAGTTGATTTCTAGGCCCAGTGTCTGTGTCTTCTCATCAACTGCTACTGCTGCTGCTGTGCAGTACACTTTCTTCTCTATGTTTAACTGACAACTAATTTTAAAACAGGTAAAATTACTGCATTTTAAAAAGTTTTAGTTTGAAAAACCCAAATTCAACTTTACTCTGAAATAATTTTTCCATGGCATTTCCCAGATACCCAATAACAAAAAAACTCCAGAATTTCAATATGCTAAATACACATAAATGGGTGAGTTGAAGCAATTTGCTGAACACATACATGATTAGTAATAGTTAGTGGTTTCGCAAAATGGTACCGTTATTTTTAGAGTTGGATTGTTTTAAAGAAACAATTTTCATCTTGTAGCGGAGATGCTGGGTCACAGATAGGCACAACAAAAAGACTTTCACACTTAAAGCTTTTGGCCAATGCACTTTGTCAACAATGGACACAACATACACATACACACACACACACAAACAAATGCGATTCATAGTATTGCCCATCACTGGCCACTCCATTCTCCCATCTTTGGATAGCTTATGAATCCTGTGGCAGAAGAACTGGGCATCTTTTGTGGGGATCCATGAATCGATTCAATTTTGCACTAATTGGTAAGTTCAGAAGTCCTGGTCAGCCAGACTGTATGCCACTGATCGAAAAAGGTGGTAGTCAGAGAGAGCAACGTATGGAGAATACGGCAGGAGGGATAGGACTTCTCATTTTAACTTCTCCATGTGCACTTTTTGACATTTTAATTCTGTCAGAGACAGCAATGGACTTGGAAGAGCAGTTGAACGGAATGGACAGTGTCTTGAAAGGAGGATATAAGATGAACATCAACAAAAGCAAAACGAGGATAATGGTATGTAGTCGAATTAAGTCTGGTGATGCTGAGAGAATTAGATTAAGAAATGAGACACTTAAAGTAGTAAAGAAGTGTGGCTATTTGGGGAGCAAAATAACTTTCTGAAAGTATTTGTATGGAGTGTAGCCATGTATGGAAGTGAAATGTGGATGATAAATAGTTTAGACAAACAGAGAATAGAAGCATTCAAAATGTGGTGCTACAGAAGAATGCTCAAGATTAGATGGGTAGATCACATAACTAATGAGGAGGTATTGAATAGAATTGGGGAGAAGAGGAGCCTGTGGCACAACTTGACAAGAAGAAGGGACCGGTTGGTAGGACATGTTCTGAGACATCGAGGGATCACCAATTTAGCATTGGAGGGCAGCGTGGAGGGTAAAAATCGAAGAGGGAGACAAGAGATGAGCACACTAAGCAGATTCAGAAGGATGTAGGCTCCAGTAGGTACTGGGAGATGAAGGAGCTTTGACAGGAGATACAGTAGAATGGAGAGCTGCATCAAACCAATCTTAGGACTGAAGACCACAGCAAGAACAATGTATATTTTGATGGGATTTGGGACATGGGGTCGAGTACTGACCTGTTGCAAAATGACCTTTACGTGTCTATTGCTGTATTGTGGCTGTTTGTGTTTCAGTGTTGGGCTTGAACGAATCAACTGCTTTTGATAATGTCCTCTGACTGTCTTTGTCTGTTTCAGTAGCTACAAAAACATTCTGTCTTCCACCGCCATGTCAGTCTTCAACATCAAAATCAATGTTCTTAAGGAATTGAAAACATTCTCAGCACATTCTTCCACTCAGAGTTCCCTCACCATTAGTCTTCCCAGCATTTTAAGAGCCACATGTGCAGATTTCTTCATGTTAAAGCACAAAATTAAAACTTCCTGCAAGTGGTGAGAAGTGGGTATGTAAGTTGACATAATTAATCGAGAATAACCTTATAATGCAATCTCAAATGAACTAATATTTTTATGGCATTATGTTCACAGATGCCTGAGCTTCTTGTATTACACCTATAATCACCAAAACTGCTACTGCCGGTTCTTGCAAAATGGCAGAAGCAAAGTTGTAGACCTAATACTTCACCTCTGAAGGCATTACCAACAAACAAATCCAGGGTACAACAGCTATGGGCACCCGCACGGCACCATCCCATGCCAACCTATTCATCGGCCATCTAGAGGAATCCCTCCTAAAAACCCAGAAGCCTAAACCCCTCAGATTCATTGATGACATCTTTGCTATCTGGATGAAAGGTAAAGACAACCTATCCACATTCCTCCAGAACCTCAACAATTTCTCTCCCATTTGCTTCACCAGGTCCTACTTAAGCCAACAAGCCACCTTTCTAGATGTTGACCTCCACCTTGAAGATGGCTACGTCACTACCTCCATCCATATCAAACCTACCAACCACCAGCAATACCTCCATTTCAACAGCTTCCACCTATTCCACACCAAGAAGTCACTTCCATACAACTTAGCCACCTGTGGTCATCACATCTGCAGTGACGAGCAGTTCTCGAAATATGCGAAGGGTCTCACTGAAGCCTTCAGTGACGATAATTATCCTCCCACCCTTGTACAAAAACAAGTCTCCCATGCCTTATCTTTCCAGTCTCTGACCACCTCCCGAAGTCCAACATTCTGGCCACAGATGAGCATTTACCTCGTAACTCAGTACCACCCAGGACTGGAACTACTGAATTACATTCTCTACCAGGGTTTTGATTTACTTTCATCGTGCCTTAATTAAGAAATGTCCTGCCAACTCCCCCCACCCCCCTGCCAGTTGTATTATGCTGTCCACCGAACCTACACAATGTACTCTTCCATCCTGACACAAATCCTGCTCCCAGTCCCTTTCCTCAAGACTCATATCCTGTAATAGACCTAATGGCAAGACCTGTCCCATACATTCTCCCACCACCGCCACCTACTCCAGTCTGGTCACTGACATCACCTATCCCATCAAAGGCAAGGCTACCTGTGCAACCAATCGTTTGGTCTACTAGCTAAGCTGCAACCACTGTGCTGCATCCTATGTAGGCATGACAACCAACATGCTGTGTGCCCACATGAATGGCCACCGACAAACTGTAGCTGAGAAACTAGTGGACCACCCTGTTGCTGAACACGCTGCCAAACATGATATCCTTAATTTCAATGAACTGCTTCACAGCCTGTGCCATATGGATCCTTCCCACCAACAACAGCTTTTCTGAACTGTGCAAGTGGGAACTTTCCCTGCAATAAATCCTACAACACGCGATCTAGTGTAGCCTCAGCCTTTACTAATCGCTGTCCTCACCCATCCAGACCCTTCCCTGCTCCCATTCCAGCACTACACAGCTGTCATTCCACCACCACATCCAGTCTTTTTTTTCCATTTATTTCTCTCACTTTCCACTACTTCCGCCTCCCCCCCCCCCCCCCCCCAACCTTCCCCTGCTCGTCGCCTAACCTGCAGCACTACACTATCCACCATCCCCACCATACTACTCCTCCCCCTCCTTACCTCAACCCGGTCACCACTCCCATGATGTACTGATGCTGCAACTTGCGGTGTGGTTTCAGTTGCCTGAGACTGCAGTCGTGTGTGTGAGCGGCGTGTGTGCGTGCGTGTGTGTGCGTGTGCGTGCGTGTGTGGGTGTGTGTGTGTTTTGATGAAGGCCATTTGCTGAAAGCTTTAGGTGTGAAAGTCTTTTTGTTGTGCCTATCTGCAACTCAGCACCTCCGTTATACCGTGAGTAGCAACTTTTCTTCTCATAATATTGTACAATCCATCCTGGATTTTCCATTGTTTAATATTCATCTTGTTAATCCTTGCATCAATATCATAAACATATTGTAACTACTCTTACCTTGGTATATACTGATGAGTACCCACATGAAAAATGTTTTATATGACAGAGAACGTCCTTTACTCAATTCTTTATATAGCTCTGGATACGTGAGAGCTATTTTACTTGAAACATCTTTATCCAAGACCAGTGAAAACACAGGAAACATTGTATACAATGTAGCATACCTAGAAATGATGAAAATACATTTCACTGATACCTGCCACAATAACATACATTCATTATGTAGTAAAAAAATAATTTGTGTCAAATCATCTTACCCCACCATCAAGAACCCCTGATAGAGTGGTACCGATGAGAAGTAGAAAACTGATGAGAAAACAGCCTGCATAGTGGATATAATCAGACCACGATGAATGACAAACTGACTTAGTGCCGCAGATCGCTTGTACGAACGACGTCCGTGGACAAGTAAAAGACGTGCTAAGTGCTGAAACTGTGGTATTGAAAAATCAGCTGCCAATGATGCCTGAAGACCTTCCTGTCCTTGAATACCTATTCCTGGAAGTAAATAAATATTTTTTTCCAATTAAAACAGTCAGACAGTAATACATGTTTTCCATTTCTTGGCAGGGCAAATATTTAACATACAGCTGAACAAATGATGCTTCGGTATGCATTAATTTCATCTGACATAAAACAACTAACTATACAGCAATGACATACCATTTAGAGACAAATATTGGAAATAAAGTAAAACTTAGTTTACACTCATACATGTTTTACATATCACTAAGGGTGTGTGTCCAGTATTAACTTGAGTAAATAAGGAAAGCTGCCTAAGACTCATCCACAGCCGTACTGCTAGGAATGAACTGAGTAAAGGAGTTAGATTCATATCACACCAGCAATATTTTGACTTAGTTGCATTCTAGAAGGAGAGCCACTGACCATCAATATTATGCTTCTTTTACAGTCTGAACAAACACGCGATCTAGTG